>NW_028233755.1:0-147731 GCF_054856555.1 Leptonotus elevatus | reverse complement strand
ATTTTGAAGATTTTGACAGTTTCACCTGAAGTGTACAATCAAGGGCTGAAAACGCGTTTAAAGCAATAAAAAGGTAATTTAGAATCTCACAACTTAATTAAATGTTGTAGACTCAAACTTTTTGCTGTCATTAGTGTATTTTAGCAACTTGAAGATGATTCCAACATTAATTTCATTGTGCTTTTGCTCATTTTTAAGATTTTGACAGTTTCATCTGAAGTGTACAATCGGGCTGAAAATGAATTTTAAAGCAATACAAAGTTAATTTTGGCTCTCACACCTTAACTAAAGGTTGTAGACTCAAACTTTTTGCTGTCATTAGTGTATTTTAGCAACTTGAAGATTATTCCAGCATTAATTTCATTGTGCTTTTGCTCATTTTTAAGATTTTGACATTTTCACCTGAAGTGTACAATCAGGTGCTGAAAACGCGTTTACAGCAATACAAAGTTCATTTTGGCTCTCACACCTTAACTAAATGTTGTAGACTAAAACTTTTTGCTGTCATTAGTGTATTTTAGCAACTTGAAGATGATTCCAGCATTAATTTCATTGTGCTTTTGCTCATTTTGAAGATTTTGACAGTTTCACCTGAAGTGTACAATCAGGTGCTGAAAACGCGTTTACAGCAATACAAAGTTCATTTTGGCTCTCACACCTTAACTAAATGTTGTAGACTCAAACTTTTTGCTGTCATTAGTGTATTTTAGCAACTTGAAGATGATTCCAGCATTAATTTCATTGTGCTTTTGCTCATTTGAAGATTTTGACAGTTTCACCTGAAGTGTACAATCAAGGGCTGAAAACGCGTTTAAAGCAATAAAAAGTTAATTTAGAATCTCACAACTTAATTAAATGTTGTAGACTCAAACTTTTTGCTGTCATTAGTGTATTTTAGCAACTTGAAGATGATTCCAACATTAATTTCATTGTGCTTTTGCTCATTTTTAAGATTTTGACAGTTTCATCTGAAGTGTACAATCGGGCTGAAAATGAATTTTAAAGCAATACAAAGTTAATTTTGGCTCTCACACCTTAACTAAATGTTGTAGACTCAAACTTTTTGCTGTCATTAGTGTATTTTAGCAACTTGAAGATGATTCCAGCATTAATTTCATTGTGCTTTTGCTCATTTTGAAGATTTTGACAGTTTCACCTGAAGTGTACAATCAGGGGCTGAAAACGCGTTTAAAGCAATACAAAGTTCATTTAGGCTCTCAAACCTTAACTAAATGTTGTAGACTCAAACTTTTTACTGTCATTAGTGTATTTTAGCAACTTGAAGATGATTCCAGCATTAATTTCATTGTGCTTTTGCTCATTTTGAAGATTTTGACAGTTTCACCTGAAGTGTACAATCTAGGGCTGAAAACGCGTTTACAGCAATAAAAAGTTCATTTTGGCTCTCACACCTTAACTAAATGTTGTAGACTCAAACTTTTTGCTGTCATTAGTGTATTTTAGCAGCTTGAAGATGATTCCAGCATTAATTTCATTGTGCTTTTGCTCATTTTGAAGATTTTGACAGTTTCACCTGAAGTGTACAATCAAGGGCTGAAAACGCGTTTAAAGCAATAAAAAGTTAATTTAGGCTCTCACAACTTAACTAAATGTTGTAGACTCAAACTTTTTGCTGTCATTAGTGTATTTTAGCAACTTGAAGATGATTCCAACATTAATTTCATTGTGCTTTTGCTCATTTTTAAGATTTTGACAGTTTCACATGAAGTGTACAACCGGGCTGAAAATGAATTTTAAAGCAATACAAAGTTAATTTTGGCTCTCACACCTTAACTAAATGTTGTAGACTCAAACTTTTTGCTGTCATTAGTGTATTTTAGCAACTTGAAGATGATTCCAGCATTAATTTCATGGTGCTTTTGCTCATTTTGAAAATTTTGACAGTTTCACCTGAAGTGTACAATCAGGTGCTGAAAACGCGTTTAAAGCAATAAAAAGTTAATTTAGGCTCTCACAACTTAACTAAATGTTGTAGACTCAAACTTTTTGCTGTCATTAGTGTATTTTAGCAACTTGAAGATGATTCCAACATTAATTTCATTGTGCTTTTGCTCATTTTGAAGATTTTGACAGTTTCACCTGAAGTGTACAATCAGGGGCTGAAAACGCGTTTAAAGCAATACAAAGTTCATTTAGGCTCTCACACCTTAACTAAATGTTGTAGACTCAAACTTTTTGCTGTCATTAGTGTATTTTAGCAACTTGAAGATGATTCCAGCATTAATTTCATTGTGATTTTGCTCATTTTAAAGATTTTGACAGTTTCACCTGAAGTGTACAATCGGGCTGAAAATGCATTTAAAGCAATACAAAGTTCATTTAGGCTCTCACACCTTAACTAAATGTTGTAGACTCAAACTTGTTGCTGTCATTAGTGTATTTTAGCAACTTGAAGATGATTTTAGCATTAATTTCATTGTGCTTTTGCTCATTTTGAAGATTTTGACAGTTTCACCTGAAGTGTACAATCAGGTGCTGAAAACGCGTTTACAGCAATACAAAGTTCATTTTGGCTCTCACACCTTAACTAAATGTTGTAGACTCAAACTTTTTGCTGTCATTAGTGTATTTTAGCAACTTGAAGATGATTCCAGCATTAATTTCATTGTGCTTTTGCTCATTTTGAAGATTTTGACAGTTTCACCTGAAGTGTACAATCAAGGGCTGAAAACGCGTTTAAAGCAATAAAAAGGTAATTAGAATCTCACAACTTAATTAAATGTTGTAGACTCAAACTTTTTGCTGTCATTAGTGTATTTTAGCAACTTGAAGATGATTCCAACATTAATTTCATTGTGCTTTTGCTCATTTTTAAGATTTTGACAGTTTCATCTGAAGTGTACAATCGGGCTGAAAATGAATTTTAAAGCAATACAAAGTTAATTTTGGCTCTCACACCTTAACTAAAGGTTGTAGACTCAAACTTTTTGCTGTCATTAGTGTATTTTAGCAACTTGAAGATTATTCCAGCATTAATTTCATTGTGCTTTTGCTCATTTTAAGATTTTGACATTTTCACCTGAAGTGTACAATCAGGTGCTGAAAACGCGTTTACAGCAATACAAAGTTCATTTTGGCTCTCACACCTTAACTAAATGTTGTAGACTAAAACTTTTTGCTGTCATTAGTGTATTTTAGCAACTTGAAGATGATTCCAGCATTAATTTCATTGTGCTTTTGCTCATTTTGAAGATTTTGACAGTTTCACCTGAAGTGTACAATCAAGGGCTGAAAACGCGTTTAAAGCAATAAAAAGGTAATTTAGAATCTCACAACTTAATTAAATGTTGTAGACTCAAACTTTTTGCTGTCATTAGTGTATTTTAGCAACTTGAAGATGATTCCAACATTAATTTCATTGTGCTTTTGCTCATTTTTAAGATTTTGACAGTTTCATCTGAAGTGTACAATCGGGCTGAAAATGAATTTTAAAGCAATACAAAGTTAATTTTGGCTCTCACACCTTAACTAAAGGTTGTAGACTCAAACTTTTTGCTGTCATTAGTGTATTTTAGCAACTTGAAGATTATTCCAGCATTAATTTCATTGTGCTTTTGCTCATTTTTAAGATTTTGACATTTTCACCTGAAGTGTACAATCAGGTGCTGAAAACGCGTTTACAGCAATACAAAGTTCATTTTGGCTCTCACACCTTAACTAAATGTTGTAGACTAAAACTTTTTGCTGTCATTAGTGTATTTTAGCAACTTGAAGATGATTCCAGCATTAATTTCATTGTGCTTTTGCTCATTTTGAAGATTTTGACAGTTTCACCTGAAGTGTACAATCAGGTGCTGAAAACGCGTTTACAGCAATACAAAGTTCATTTTGGCTCTCACACCTTAACTAAATGTTGTAGACTCAAACTTTTTGCTGTCATTAGTGTATTTTAGCAACTTGAAGATGATTCCAGCATTAATTTCATTGTGCTTTTGCTCATTTTGAAGATTTTGACAGTTTCACCTGAAGTGTACAATCAAGGGCTGAAAACGCGTTTAAAGCAATAAAAAGTTAATTTAGAATCTCACAACTTAATTAAATGTTGTAGACTCAAACTTTTTGCTGTCATTAGTGTATTTTAGCAACTTGAAGATGATTCCAACATTAATTTCATTGTGCTTTTGCTCATTTTTAAGATTTTGACAGTTTCATCTGAAGTGTACAATCGGGCTGAAAATGAATTTTAAAGCAATACAAAGTTAATTTTGGCTCTCACACCTTAACTAAATGTTGTAGACTCAAACTTTTTGCTGTCATTAGTGTATTTTAGCAACTTGAAGATGATTCCAGCATTAATTTCATTGTGCTTTTGCTCATTTTGAAGATTTTGACAGTTTCACCTGAAGTGTACAATCAGGGGCTGAAAACGCGTTTAAAGCAATACAAAGTTCATTTAGGCTCTCAAACCTTAACTAAATGTTGTAGACTCAAACTTTTTACTGTCATTAGTGTATTTTAGCAACTTGAAGATGATTCCAGCATTAATTTCATTGTGCTTTTGCTCATTTTGAAGATTTTGACAGTTTCACCTGAAGTGTACAATCTAGGGCTGAAAACGCGTTTACAGCAATAAAAAGTTCATTTTGGCTCTCACACCTTAACTAAATGTTGTAGACTCAAACTTTTTGCTGTCATTAGTGTATTTTAGCAGCTTGAAGATGATTCCAGCATTAATTTCATTGTGCTTTTGCTCATTTTGAAGATTTTGACAGTTTCACCTGAAGTGTACAATCAAGGGCTGAAAACGCGTTTAAAGCAATAAAAAGTTAATTTAGGCTCTCACAACTTAACTAAATGTTGTAGACTCAAACTTTTTGCTGTCATTAGTGTATTTTAGCAACTTGAAGATGATTCCAACATTAATTTCATTGTGCTTTTGCTCATTTTTAAGATTTTGACAGTTTCACATGAAGTGTACAACCGGGCTGAAAATGAATTTTAAAGCAATACAAAGTTAATTTTGGCTCTCACACCTTAACTAAATGTTGTAGACTCAAACTTTTTGCTGTCATTAGTGTATTTTAGCAACTTGAAGATGATTCCAGCATTAATTTCATGGTGCTTTTGCTCATTTTGAAAATTTTGACAGTTTCACCTGAAGTGTACAATCAGGTGCTGAAAACGCGTTTAAAGCAATAAAAAGTTAATTTAGGCTCTCACAACTTAACTAAATGTTGTAGACTCAAACTTTTTGCTGTCATTAGTGTATTTTAGCAACTTGAAGATGATTCCAACATTAATTTCATTGTGCTTTTGCTCATTTTGAAGATTTTGACAGTTTCACCTGAAGTGTACAATCAGGGGCTGAAAACGCGTTTAAAGCAATACAAAGTTCATTTAGGCTCTCACACCTTAACTAAATGTTGTAGACTCAAACTTTTTGCTGTCATTAGTGTATTTTAGCAACTTGAAGATGATTCCAGCATTAATTTCATTGTGATTTTGCTCATTTTAAAGATTTTGACAGTTTCACCTGAAGTGTACAATCGGGCTGAAAATGCATTTAAAGCAATACAAAGTTCATTTAGGCTCTCACACCTTAACTAAATGTTGTAGACTCAAACTTGTTGCTGTCATTAGTGTATTTTAGCAACTTGAAGATGATTTTAGCATTAATTTCATTGTGCTTTTGCTCATTTTGAAGATTTTGACAGTTTCACCTGAAGTGTACAATCAGGTGCTGAAAACGCGTTTACAGCAATACAAAGTTCATTTTGGCTCTCACACCTTAACTAAATGTTGTAGACTCAAACTTTTTGCTGTCATTAGTGTATTTTAGCAACTTGAAGATGATTCCAGCATTAATTTCATTGTGCTTTTGCTCATTTTGAAGATTTTGACAGTTTCACCTGAAGTGTACAATCAAGGGCTGAAAACGCGTTTAAAGCAATAAAAAGGTAATTTAGAATCTCACAACTTAATTAAATGTTGTAGACTCAAACTTTTTGCTGTCATTAGTGTATTTTAGCAACTTGAAGATGATTCCAACATTAATTTCATTGTGCTTTTGCTCATTTTTAAGATTTTGACAGTTTCATCTGAAGTGTACAATCGGGCTGAAAATGAATTTTAAAGCAATACAAAGTTAATTTTGGCTCTCACACCTTAACTAAAGGTTGTAGACTCAAACTTTTTGCTGTCATTAGTGTATTTTAGCAACTTGAAGATTATTCCAGCATTAATTTCATTGTGCTTTTGCTCATTTTTAAGATTTTGACATTTTCACCTGAAGTGTACAATCAGGTGCTGAAAACGCGTTTACAGCAATACAAAGTTCATTTTGGCTCTCACACCTTAACTAAATGTTGTAGACTAAAACTTTTTGCTGTCATTAGTGTATTTTAGCAACTTGAAGATGATTCCAGCATTAATTTCATTGTGCTTTTGCTCATTTTGAAGATTTTGACAGTTTCACCTGAAGTGTACAATCAGGTGCTGAAAACGCGTTTACAGCAATACAAAGTTCATTTTGGCTCTCACACCTTAACTAAATGTTGTAGACTCAAACTTTTTGCTGTCATTAGTGTATTTTAGCAACTTGAAGATGATTCCAGCATTAATTTCATTGTGCTTTTGCTCATTTTGAAGATTTTGACAGTTTCACCTGAAGTGTACAATCAAGGGCTGAAAACGCGTTTAAAGCAATAAAAAGTTAATTTAGAATCTCACAACTTAATTAAATGTTGTAGACTCAAACTTTTTGCTGTCATTAGTGTATTTTAGCAACTTGAAGATGATTCCAACATTAATTTCATTGTGCTTTTGCTCATTTTTAAGATTTTGACAGTTTCATCTGAAGTGTACAATCGGGCTGAAAATGAATTTTAAAGCAATACAAAGTTAATTTTGGCTCTCACACCTTAACTAAATGTTGTAGACTCAAACTTTTTGCTGTCATTGGTGTATTTTAGCAACTTGAAGATGATTCCAGCATTAATTTCATTGTGCTTTTGCTCATTTTGAAGATTTTGACAGTTTCACCTGAAGTGTACAATCAGGGGCTGAAAACGCGTTTAAAGCAATACAAAGTTCATTTAGGCTCTCAAACCTTAACTAAATGTTGTAGACTCAAACTTTTTACTGTCATTAGTGTATTTTAGCAACTTGAAGATGATTCCAGCATTAATTTCATTGTGCTTTTGCTCATTTTGAAGATTTTGACAGTTTCACCTGAAGTGTACAATCTAGGGCTGAAAAC
Source organism: Leptonotus elevatus (assembly GCF_054856555.1). Taxonomy (NCBI): domain Eukaryota; kingdom Metazoa; phylum Chordata; class Actinopteri; order Syngnathiformes; family Syngnathidae; genus Leptonotus; species Leptonotus elevatus. Next base: position 140,512 of record NW_028233755.1, on the reverse strand, counting down.
GCGTTTACAGCAATAAAAAGTTCATTTTGGCTCTCACACCTTAACTAAATGTTGTAGACTCAAACTTTTTGCTGTCATTAGTGTATTTTAGCAGCTTGAAGATGATTCCAGCATTAATTTCATTGTGCTTTTGCTCATTTTGAAGATTTTGACAGTTTCACCTGAAGTGTACAATCAAGGGCTGAAAACGCGTTTAAAGCAATAAAAAGTTAATTTAGGCTCTCACAACTTAACTAAATGTTGTAGACTCAAACTTTTTGCTGTCATTAGTGTATTTTAGCAACTTGAAGATGATTCCAACATTAATTTCATTTTGCTTTTGCTCATTTTTAAGATTTTGACAGTTTCACATGAAGTGTACAACCGGGCTGAAAATGAATTTTAAAGCAATACAAAGTTAATTTTGGCTCTCACACCTTAACTAAATGTTGTAGACTCAAACTTTTTGCTGTCATTAGTGTATTTTAGCAACTTGAAGATGATTCCAGCATTAATTTCATGGTGCTTTTGCTCATTTTGAAAATTTTGACAGTTTCACCTGAAGTGTACAATCAGGTGCTGAAAACGCGTTTAAAGCAATAAAAAGTTAATTTAGGCTCTCACAACTTAACTAAATGTTGTAGACTCAAACTTTTTGCTGTCATTAGTGTATTTTAGCAACTTGAAGATGATTCCAACATTAATTTCATTGTGCTTTTGCTCATTTTGAAGATTTTGACAGTTTCACCTGAAGTGTACAATCAGGGGCTGAAAACGCGTTTAAAGCAATACAAAGTTCATTTAGGCTCTCACACCTTAACTAAATGTTGTAGACTCAAACTTTTTGCTGTCATTAGTGTATTTTAGCAACTTGAAGATGATTCCAGCATTAATTTCATTGTGATTTTGCTCATTTTAAAGATTTTGACAGTTTCACCTGAAGTGTACAATCGGGCTGAAAATGCATTTAAAGCAATACAAAGTTCATTTAGGCTCTCACACCTTAACTAAATGTTGTAGACTCAAACTTGTTGCTGTCATTAGTGTATTTTAGCAACTTGAAGATGATTTTAGCATTAATTTCATTGTGCTTTTGCTCATTTTGAAGATTTTGACAGTTTCACCTGAAGTGTACAATCAGGTGCTGAAAACGCGTTTACAGCAATACAAAGTTCATTTTGGCTCTCACACCTTAACTAAATGTTGTAGACTCAAACTTTTTGCTGTCATTAGTGTATTTTAGCAACTTGAAGATGATTCCAGCATTAATTTCATTGTGCTTTTGCTCATTTTGAAGATTTTGACAGTTTCACCTGAAGTGTACAATCAAGGGCTGAAAACGCGTTTAAAGCAATAAAAAGTTAATTTAGAATCTCACAACTTAATTAAATGTTGTAGACTCAAACTTTTTGCTGTCATTAGTGTATTTTAGCAACTTGAAGATGATTCCAGCATTAATTTCATTGTGCTTTTGCTCATTTTGAAGATTTTGACAGTTTCACCTGAAGTGTACAATCAGGGGCTGAAAACGCGTTTAAAGCAATACAAAGTTCATTTAGGCTCTCACACCTTAACTAAATGTTGTAGACTCAAACTTTTTACTGTCATTAGTGTATTTTAGCAACTTGAAGATGATTCCAGCATTAATTTCATTGTGCTTTTGCTCATTTTGAAGATTTTGACAGTTTCACCTGAAGTGTACAATCAAGGGCTGAAAACGCGTTTACAGCAATAAAAAGTTCATTTTGGCTCTCACACCTTAACTAAATGTTGTAGACTCAAACTTTTTGCTGTCATTAGTGTATTTTAGCAACTTGAAGATGATTCCAACATTAATTTCATTGTGCTTTTGCTCATTTTGAAGATTTTGACAGTTTCACCTGAAGTGTACAATCAGGGGCTGAAAACACGTTTAAAGCAATACAAAGTTCATTTAGGCTCTCACACCTTAACTAAATGTTGTAGACTCAAACTTTTTGCTGTCATTAGTGTATTTTAGCAACTTGAAGATGATTCCAGCATTAATTTCATTGTGATTTTGCTCATTTTAAAGATTTTGACAGTTTCACCTGAAGTGTACAATCGGGCTGAAAATGCATTTAAAGCAATACAAAGTTAATTTAGGCTCTCACACCTTAACTAAATGTTGTAGACTCAAACTTGTTGCTGTCATTAGTGTATTTTAGCAACTTGAAGATGATTTTAGCATTAATTTCATTGTGCTTTTGCTCATTTTGAAGATTTTGACAGTTTCACCTGAAGTGTACAATCAGGGGCTGAAAACACGTTTAAAGCAATACAAAGTTCATTTAGGCTCTCACACCTTAACTAAATGTTGTAGACTCAAACTTTTTGCTGTCATTAGTGTATTTTAGCAACTTGAAGATGATTCCAGCATTAATTTCATTGTGATTTTGCTCATTTTAAAGATTTTGACAGTTTCACCTGAAGTGTACAATCGGGCTGAAAATGCATTTAAAGCAATACAAAGTTAATTTAGGCTCTCACACCTTAACTAAAGGTTGTAGACTCAAACTTTTTGCTGTCATTAGTGTATTTTAGCAACTTGAAGATTATTCCAGCATTAATTTCATTGTGCTTTTGCTCATTTTTAAGATTTTGACATTTTCACCTGAAGTGTACAATCAGGTGCTGAAAACGCGTTTACAGCAATACAAAGTTCATTTTGGCTCTCACACCTTAACTAAATGTTGTAGACTAAAACTTTTTGCTGTCATTAGTGTATTTTAGCAACTTGAAGATGATTCCAGCATTAATTTCATTGTGCTTTTGCTCATTTTGAAGATTTTGACAGTTTCACCTGAAGTGTACAATCAGGTGCTTAAAACGCGTTTACAGCAATACAAAGTTCATTTTGGCTCTCACACCTTAACTAAATGTTGTAGACTCAAACTTTTTGCTGTCATTAGTGTATTTTAGCAACTTGAAGATGATTCCAGCATTAATTTCATTGTGCTTTTGCTCATTTTGAAGATTTTGACAGTTTCACCTGAAGTGTACAATCAAGGGCTGAAAACGCGTTTAAAGCAATAAAAAGGTAATTTAGAATCTCACAACTTAATTAAATGTTGTAGACTCAAACTTTTTGCTGTCATTAGTGTATTTTAGCAACTTGAAGATGATTCCAACATTAATTTCATTGTGCTTTTGCTCATTTTTAAGATTTTGACAGTTTCATCTGAAGTGTACAATCGGGCTGAAAATGAATTTTAAAGCAATACAAAGTTAATTTTGGCTCTCACACCTTAACTAAAGGTTGTAGACTCAAACTTTTTGCTGTCATTAGTGTATTTTAGCAACTTGAAGATTATTCCAGCATTAATTTCATTGTGCTTTTGCTCATTTTTAAGATTTTGACATTTTCACCTGAAGTGTACAATCAGGTGCTGAAAACGCGTTTACAGCAATACAAAGTTCATTTTGGCTCTCACACCTTAACTAAATGTTGTAGACTAAAACTTTTTGCTGTCATTAGTGTATTTTAGCAACTTGAAGATGATTCCAGCATTCATTTCATTGTGCTTTTGCTCATTTTGAAGATTTTGACAGTTTCACCTGAAGTGTACTCTCGGGCTGAAAATGCATTTAAAGCAATACAAAGTTCATTTTGGCTCTCACACCTTAACTAAATGTTGTAGACTCAAACTTTTTGCTGTCATTAGTGTATTTTAGCAACTTGAAGATGATTCCAGCATTAATTTCATTGTGCTTTTGCTCATTTTGATGATTTTGACAGTTTCACCTGAAGTGTACAATCAGGGGCTGAAAACGCGTTTACAGCAATACAAAGTTAATTTAGAATCTCACACCTTAACTAAATGTTGTAGACTCAAACTTGTTGCTGTCATTAGTGTATTTTAGCAACTTGAAGATGATTCCAGCATTAATTTCATTGTGCTTTTGCTCATTTTGAAGATTTTGACAGTTTCACCTGAATTGTACAATCAAGGGCTGAAAACGCGTTTAAAGCAATGAAAAGTTCATTTAGGCTCTCACACCTTAACTAAATGTTGTAGACTCAAACTTTTTGCTGTCATTAGTGTATTTTAGCAACTTGAAGATGATTCCAGCATTCATTTCATTGTGCTTTTGCTAATTTTGAAGATTTTGACAGTTTCACCTGAAGTGTACAATCAGGTGCTGAAAACGCGTTTACAGCAATACAAAGTTCATTTTGGCTCTCACACCTTAACTAAATGTTGTAGACTAAAACTTTTTGCTGTCATTAGTGTATTTTAGCAACCTGAAGATGATTCCAGCATTAATTTCATTGTGCTTTTGCTCATTTTGAAGATTTTGACAGTTTCACCTGAAGTGTACAATCAGGTGCTGAAAACGCGTTTACAGCAATACAAAGTTCATTTTGGCTCTCACACCTTAACTAAATGTTGTAGACTCAAACTTTTTGCTGTCATTAGTGTATTTTAGCAACTTGAAGATGTTTCCAGCATTAATTTCATTGTGATTTTGCTCATTTTGAAGATTTTGACAGTTTCACCTGAAGTGTACTATCGGGCTGAAAATGCATTTAAAGCAATACAAAGTTAATTTTTGCTCTCACACCTTAACTAAATGTTGTAGACTCAAACTTTTTGCTGTCATTAGTGTATTTTAGCAACTTGAAGATGATTCCAGCATTAATTTCATTGTGCTTTTGCTAATTTTGAAGATTTTGACAGTTTCACCTGAAGTGTACAATCAGGTGCTGAAAACGCGTTTACAGCAATACAAAGTTCATTTTGGCTCTCACACCTTAACTAAATGTTGTAGACTAAAACTTTTTGCTGTCATTAGTGTATTTTAGCAACCTGAAGATGATTCCAGCATTAATTTCATTGTGCTTTTGCTCATTTTGAAGATTTTGACAGTTTCACCTGAAGTGTACTCTCGGGCTGAAAATGCATTTAAAGCAATACAAAGTTAATTTTTGCTCTCACACCTTAACTAAATGTTGTAGACTCAAACTTTTTGCTGTCATTAGTGTATTTTAGCAACTTGAAGATGATTCCAGCATTAATTTCATTGTGCTTTTGCTCATTTTGAAGATTTTGACAGTTTCACCTGAAGTGTACATTCAGGTGCTGAAAACGCGTTTACAGCAATACAAAGTTCCTTTTGGCTCTCACACCTTAACTAAATGTTGTAGACACAAACTTTTTGCTGTCATTAGTGTATTTTAGCAACTTGAAGATGATTCCAGCATTAATTTCATTGTGCTTTTGCTCATTTTGAAGATTTTGACAGTTTTACCTGAAGTGTACAATCGGGCTGAAAATGCATTTAAAGCAATACAAAGTTCATTTAGGCTCTCACACCTTAACTAAATGTTGTAGACTCAAACTTGTTGCTGTCATTAGTGTATTTTAGCAACTTGAAGATGATTCCAGCATTAATTTCATTGTGCTTTTGCTCATTTTGAAGATTTTGACAGTTTTACCTGAAGTGTACAATCGGGCTGAAAATGCATTTAAAGCAATACAAAGTTCATTTAGGCTCTCACACCTCAACTAAATGTTGTAGACTCAAACTTTTTGCTGTCATTAGTGTATTTTAGCAACTTGAAGATGATTCCAACATTAATTTCATTGTGCTTTTGCTCATTTTGAAGATTTTGACAGTTTCACCTGAAGTGTACAATCGGGCTGAAAATGAATTTTAAAGCAATACAAAGTTCATTTTGGCTCTCACACCTTAACTAAATATTATAGACTCAAACTTTTTGCTGTCATTAGTGTATTTTAGCAACTTGAAGATGATTCCAGCATTAATTTCATTGTGCTTTTGCTCATTTTGAAGATTTTGACAGTTTCACCTGAAGTGTACAATCAGGTGCTGAAAATGCATTTAAAGCCATAAAAAGTTAATTTAGGCTCTCACACCTTAACTAAATGTTGTAGACTCAAACTTGTTGCTGTCATTAGTGTATTTTAGCAACTTGAAGATGATTCCAGCATTAATTTCATTGTGCTTTTGCTCATTTTGAAGATTTTGACAGTTTTACCTGAATTGTACAATCAAGGGCTGAAAACGCGTTTAAAGCAATGAAAAGTTCATTTAGGCTCTCACACCTTTACTAAATGTTGTAGACTCAAACTTTTTGCTGTCATTAGTGTATTTTAGCAACTTGAAGATGATTCCAGCATTCATTTCATTGTGCTTTTGCTCATTTTGAAGATTTTGACAGTTTCACCTGAAGTGTACAATCGGCCTGATAATGCATTTAAAGCAATACAAAGTTCATTTTGGCTCTCACACCTTAACTAAATGTTGTAGACTCAAACTTTTTGCTGTCATTAGTGTATTTTAGCATATTGAAGATGATTCCAGCATTAATTTCATTGTGCTTTTTCTCATTTTGAAGATTTTGACACTTTCACCTGAAGTGTCCAATCGGGCTGAAAATGCATTTAAAGCAATACAAAGTTAATTTTGGCTCTCACACCTTAACTAAATGTTGTAGACTCAAACTTTTTGCTGTCATTAGTGTATTTTAGCAACTTGAAGATGATTCCAGCATTAATTTCATTGTGCTTTTGCTAATTTTGAAGATTTTGACAGTTTCACCTGAAGTGTACAATCAGGTGCTGAAAACGCGTTTACAGCAATACAAAGTTCATTTTGGCTCTCACACCTTAACTAAATGTTGTAGACTAAAACTTTTTGCTGTCATTAGTGTATTTTAGCAACCTGAAGATGATTCCAGCATTAATTTCATTGTGCTTTTGCTCATTTTGAAGATTTTGACAGTTTCACCTGAAGTGTACTATCGGGCTGAAAATGCATTTAAAGCAATACAAAGTTAATTTTTGCTCTCACACCTTAACTAAATGTTGTAGACTCAAACTTTTTGCTGTCATTAGTGTATTTTAGCAACTTGAAGATGATTCCAGCATTAATTTCATTGTGCTTTTGCTCATTTTGAAGAGTTTGACAGTTTCACCTGAAGTGTACAATCAGGTGCTGAAAACGCGTTTACAGCAATACAAAGTTCATTTTGGCTCTCACACCTTAACTAAATGTTGTAGACTCAAACTTTTTGCTGTCATTAGTGTATTTTAGCAACTTGAAGATGATTCCAGCATTAATTTAATTGTGCTTTTGCTCATTTTGAAGATTTTGACAGTTTCACCTGAAGTGTACTATCGGGCTGAAAATGCATTTAAAGCAATACAAAGTTAATTTTGGCTCTCACACCTTAACTAAATGTTGTAGACTCAAACTTTTTGCTGTCATTAGTGTATTTTAGCAACTTGAAGATGTTTCCAGCATTAATTTCATTGTGATTTTGCTCATTTTGAAGATTTTGACAGTTTCACCTGAAGTGTACTATCGGGCTGAAAATGCATTTAAAGCAATACAAAGTTAATTTTTGCTCTCACACCTTAACTAAATGTTGTAGACTCAAACTTTTTGCTGTCATTAGTGTATTTTAGCAACTTGAAGATGATTCCAGCATTAATTTCATTGTGCTTTTGCTAATTTTGAAGATTTTGACAGTTTCACCTGAAGTGTACAATCAGGTGCTGAAAACGCGTTTACAGCAATACAAAGTTCATTTTGGCTCTCACACCTTAACTAAATGTTGTAGACTAAAACTTTTTGCTGTCATTAGTGTATTTTAGCAACCTGAAGATGATTCCAGCATTAATTTCATTGTGCTTTTGCTCATTTTGAAGATTTTGACAGTTTCACCTGAAGTGTACTCTCGGGCTGAAAATGCATTTAAAGCAATACAAAGTTCATTTAGGCTCTCACACCTTAACTAAATGTTGTAGACTCAAACTTTTTGCTGTCATTAGTGTATTTTAGCAACTTGAAGATGATTCCAGCATTAATTTCATTGTGCTTTTGCTCATTTTGAAGAGTTTGACAGTTTCACCTGAAGTGTACAATCAGGTGCTGAAAACGCGTTTACAGCAATACAAAGTTCATTTTGGCTCTCACACCTTAACTAAATGTTGTAGACTCAAACTTTTTGCTGTCATTAGTGTATTTTAGCAACTTGAAGATGATTCCAGCATTAATTTCATTGTGCTTTTGCTCATTTTGATGATTTTGACAGTTTCACCTGAAGTGTACAATCAGGGGCTGAAAACGCGTTTACAGCAATACAAAGTTAATTTAGAATCTCACACCTTAACTAAATGTTGTAGACTCAAACTTGTTGCTGTCATTAGTGTATTTTAGCAACTTGAAGATGATTCCAGCATTAATTTCATTGTGCTTTTGCTCATTTTGAAGATTTTGACAGTTTCACCTGAATTGTACAATCAAGGGCTGAAAACGCGTTTAAAGCAATGAAAAGTTCATTTAGGCTCTCACACCTTAACTAAATGTTGTAGACTCAAACTTTTTGCTGTCATTAGTGTATTTTAGCAACTTGAAGATGATTCCAGCATTCATTTCATTGTGCTTTTGCTAATTTTGAAGATTTTGACAGTTTCACCTGAAGTGTACAATCAGGTGCTGAAAACGCGTTTACAGCAATACAAAGTTCATTTTGGCTCTCACACCTTAACTAAATGTTGTAGACTAAAACTTTTTGCTGTCATTAGTGTATTTTAGCAACCTGAAGATGATTCCAGCATTAATTTCATTGTGCTTTTGCTCATTTTGAAGATTTTGACAGTTTCACCTGAAGTGTACAATCAGGTGCTGAAAACGCGTTTACAGCAATACAAAGTTCATTTTGGCTCTCACACCTTAACTAAATGTTGTAGACTCAAACTTTTTGCTGTCATTAGTGTATTTTAGCAACTTGAAGATGATTCCAGCATTAATTTCATTGTGCTTTTGCTCATTTTGAAGATTTTGACAGTTTCACCTGAAGTGTACAATCAGGTGCTGAAAACGCGTTTACAGCAATACAAAGTTCATTTTGGCTCTCACACCTTAACTAAATGTTGTAGACTCAAACTTTTTGCTGTCATTAGTGTATTTTAGCAACTTGAAGATGATTCCAGCATTAATTTCATTGTGCTTTTGCTCATTTTGAAGATTTTGACAGTTTCACCTGAAGTGTACAATCGGGCTGAAAATGAATTTTAAAGCAATACAAAGTTCATTTTGGCTCTCACACCTTAACTAAATATTGTAGACTCAAACTTTTTGCTGTCATTAGTGTATTTTAGCAACTTGAAGATGATTCCAGCATTAATTTCATTGTGCTTTTGCACATTTTGAAGATTTTGACAGTTTCACCTGAAGTGTACTATCGGGCTGAAAATGCATTTAAAGCAATACAAAGTTCATTTTGGCTCTCACACCTTAACTAAATGTTGTAGACTCAAACTTTTTGCTGTCATTAGTGTATTTTAGCAACTTGAAGATGTTTCCAGCATTAATTTCATTGTGCTTTTGCTCATTTTGAAGAATTTGACAGTTTCACCTGAAGTGTACATTCGGGCTGAAAATGCATTTAAAGCAATACAACGTTCATTTTTGGCTCTAACACCTTAACTAAATGTTGTACACTCAAACTTTTTACTGTCATTAGTGTATTTTAGCAACTTGAAGATGATTCCAGCATTAATTTCATTGTGCTTTTGCTCATTTTGATGATTTTGACAGTTTCACCTGAAGTGTACAATCAGGGGCTGAAAACGCGTTTACAGCAATACAAAGTTAATTTAGAATCTCACACCTTAACTAAATGTTGTAGACTCAAACTTGTTGCTGTCATTAGTGTATTTTAGCAACTTGAAGATGATTCCAGCATTAATTTCATTGTGCTTTTGCTCATTTTGAAGATTTTGACAGTTTCACCTGAATTGTACAATCAAGGGCTGAAAACGCGTTTAAAGCAATGAAAAGTTCATTTAGGCTCTCACACCTTAACTAAATGTTGTAGACTCAAACTTTTTGCTTTCATTAGTGTATTTTAGCAACTTGAAGATGATTCCAGCATTCATTTCATTGTGCTTTTGCTCATTTTGAAGATTTTGACAGTTTCACCTGAAGTGTACAATCAGGTGCTGAAAACGCGTTTACAGCAATACAAAGTTCATTTTGGCTCTCACACCTTAACTAAATGTTGTAGACTCAAACTTTTTGCTGTCATTAGTGTATTTTAGCAACCTGAAGATGATTCCAGCATTAATTTCATTGTGCCTTTGTTCATTTTGAAGATTTTGACAGTTTCACCTGAAGTGTACTATCGGGCTGAAAATGCATTTAAAGCAATACAAAGTTAATTTTTGCTCTCACACCTTAACTAAATGTTGTAGACTCAAACTTTTTGCTGTCATTAGTGTATTTTAGCAACTTGAAGATGATTCCAGCATTAATTTCATTGTGCTTTTGCTCATTTTGAAGAGTTTGACAGTTTCACCTGAAGTGTACAATCAGGTGCTGAAAACGCGTTTACAGCAATACAAAGTTCATTTTGGCTCTCACACCTTAACTAAATGTTGTAGACTCAAACTTTTTGCTGTCATTAGTGTATTTTAGCAACTTGAAGATGATTCCAGCATTAATTTAATTGTGCTTTAGCTCATTTTGAAGATTTTGACAGTTTCACCTGAAGTGTACTATCGGGCTGAAAATGCATTTAAAGCAATACAAAGTTCATTTTGGCTCTCACACCTTAACTAAATGTTGTAGACTCAAACTTTTTGCTGTCATTAGTGTATTTTAGCAACTTGAAGATGTTTCCAGCATTAATTTCATTGTGCTTTTGCTCATTTTGAAGAATTTGACAGTTTCACCTGAAGTGTACATTCGGGCTGAAAATGCATTTAAAGCAATACAACGTTCATTTTGGCTCTAACACCTTAACTAAATGTTGTACACTCAAACTTTTTACTGTCATTAGTGTATTTTAGCAACTTGAAGATGATTCCAGCATTAATTTCATTGTGCTTTTGCTCATTTTGATGATTTTGACAGTTTCACCTGAAGTGTACAATCAGGGGCTGAAAACGCGTTTACAGCAATACAAAGTTAATTTAGAATCTCACACCTTAACTAAATGCTGTAGACTCAAACTTGTTGCTGTCATTAGAGTATTTTAGCAACTTGAAGATGATTCCAGCATTAATTTCATTGTGCTTTTGCTCATTTTGATGATTTTGACAGTTTCACCTGAAGTGTACAATCAGGGGCTGAAAACGCGTTTACAGCAATACAAAGTTAATTTAGAATCTCACACCTTAACTAAATGTTGTAGACTCAAACTTGTTGCTGTCATTAGTGTATTTTAGCAACTTGAAGATGATTCCAGCATTAATTTCATTGTGCTTTTGCTCATTTTGAAGATTTTGACAGTTTCACCTGAATTGTACAATCAAGGGCTGAAAACGCGTTTAAAGCAATGAAAAGTTCATTTAGGCTCTCACACCTTAACTAAATGTTGTAGACTCAAACTTTTTGCTTTCATTAGTGTATTTTAGCAACTTGAAGATGATTCCAGCATTCATTTCATTGTGCTTTTGCTCATTTTGAAGATTTTGACAGTTTCACCTGAAGTGTACAATCAGGTGCTGAAAACGCGTTTACAGCAATACAAAGTTCATTTTGGCTCTCACACCTTAACTAAATGTTGTAGACTAAAACTTTTTGCTGTCATTAGTGTATTTTAGCAACCTGAAGATGATTCCAGCATTAATTTCATTGTGCTTTTGCTCATTTTGAAGATTTTGACAGTTTCACCTGAAGTGTACAATCAGGTGCTGAAAACGCGTTTACAGCAATACAAAGTTCATTTTGGCTCTCACACCTTAACTAAATGTTGTAGACTCAAACTTTTTGCTGTCATTAGTGTATTTTAGCAACTTGAAGATGATTCCAGCATTAATTTCATTGTGCTTTTGCTCATTTTGAAGATTTTGACAGTTTCACCTGAAGTGTACAATCAGGTGCTGAAAACGCGTTTACAGCAATACAAAGTTCATTTTGGCTCTCACACCTTAACTAAATGTTGTAGACTCAAACTTTTTGCTGTCATTAGTGTATTTTAGCAACTTGAAGATGATTCCAGCATTAATTTCATTGTGCTTTTGCTCATTTTGAAGAATTTGACAGTTTCACCTGAAGTGTACATTCGGGCTGAAAATGCATTTAAAGCAATACAACGTTCATTTTGGCTCTAACACCTTAACTAAATGTTGTACACTCAAACTTTTTACTATCATTAGTGTATTTTAGCAACTTGAAGATGATTCCAGCATTAATTTCATTGTGCTTTTGCTCATTTTGATGATTTTGACAGTTTCACCTGAAGTGTACAATCAGGGGCTGAAAACGCGTTTACAGCAATACAAAGTTAATTTAGAATCTCACACCTTAACTAAATGTTGTAGACTCAAACTTGTTGCTGTCATTAGTGTATTTTAGCAACTTGAAGATGATTCCAGCATTAATTTCATTGTGCTTTTGCTCATTTTGAAGATTTTGACAGTTTCACCTGAATTGTACAATCAAGGGCTGAAAACGCGTTTAAAGCAATGAAAAGTTCATTTAGGCTCTCACACCTTAACTAAATGTTGTAGACTCAAACTTTTTGCTTTCATTAGTGTATTTTAGCAACTTGAAGATGATTCCAGCATTCATTTCATTGTGCTTTTGCTCATTTTGAAGATTTTGACAGTTTCACCTGAAGTGTACAATCGGGCTGAAAATGAATTTTAAAGCAATACAAAGTTAATTTTGGCTCTCACACCTTAACTAAATGTTGTAGACTCAAACTTTTTGCTGTCATTAGTGTATTTTAGCAACTTGAAGATGATTCCAGCATTAATTTCATTGTGCTTTTGCTCATTTTGAAGATTTTGACATTTTCACCTGAAGTGTACAATCAGGTGCTGAAAACGTGTTTACAGCAATACAAAGTTCATTTTGGCTCTCACACCTTAACTAAATGTTGTAGACTAAAACTTTTTGCTGTCATTAGTGTATTTTAGCAACCTGAAGATGATTCCAGCATTAATTTCATTGTGCTTTTGCTCATTTTGAAGATTTTGACAGTTTCACCTGAAGTGTACTATCGGGCTGAAAATGCATTTAAAGCAATACAAAGTTCATTTTGGCTCTCACACCTTAACTAAATGTTGTAGACTCAAACTTTTTGCTGTCATTAGTGTATTTTAGCAACTTGAAGATGATTCCAGCATTAATTTAATTGTGCTTTTGCTCATTTTGAAGATTTTGACAGTTTCACCTGAAGTGTACTATCGGGCTGAAAATGCATTTAAAGCAATACAAAGTTCATTTTGGCTCTCACACCTTAACTAAATGTTGTAGACTCAAACTTTTTGCTGTCATTAGTGTATTTTAGCAACTTGAAGATGTTTCCAGCATTAATTTCATTGTGCTTTTGCTCATTTTGAAGAATTTGACAGTTTCACCTGAAGTGTACATTCGGGCTGAAAATGCATTTAAAGCAATACAACGTTTATTTTGGCTCTAACACCTTAACTAAATGTTGTACACTCAAACTTTTTACTGTCATTAGTGTATTTTAGCAACTTGAAGATGATTCCAGCATTAATTTCATTGTGCTTTTGCTCATTTTGATGATTTTGACAGTTTCACCTGAAGTGTACAATCAGGGGCTGAAAACGCGTTTACAGCAATACAAAGTTAATTTAGAATCTCACACCTTAACTAAATGTTGTAGACTCAAACTTGTTGCTGTCATTAGTGTATTTTAGCAACTTGAAGATGATTCCAGCATTAATTTCATTGTGCTTTTGCTCATTTTGAAGATTTTGACAGTTTCACCTGAATTGTACAATCAAGGGCTGAAAACGCGTTTAAAGCAATGAAAAGTTCATTTAGGCTCTCACACCTTAACTAAATGTTGTAGACTCAAACTTTTTGCTTTCATTAGTGTATTTTAGCAACTTGAAGATGATTCCAGCATTCATTTAATTGTGCTTTTGCTCATTTTGAAGATTTTGACAGTTTCACCTGAAGTGTACAATCGGGCTGAAAATGAATTTTAAAGCAATACAAAGTTAATTTTGGCTCTCACACCTTAACTAAATGTTGTAGACTCAAACTTTTTGCTGTCATTAGTGTATTTTAGCAACTTGAAGATGATTCCAGCATTAATTTCATTGTGCTTTTGCTCATTTTGAAGATTTTGACATTTTCACCTGAAGTGTACAATCAGGTGCTGAAAACGTGTTTACAGCAATACAAAGTTCATTTTGGCTCTCACACCTTAACTAAATGTTGTAGACTAAAACTTTTTGCTGTCATTAGTGTATTTTAGCAACCTGAAGATGATTCCAGCATTAATTTTATTGTGCTTTTGCTCATTTTGAAGATTTTGACAGTTTCACCTGAAGTGTACTATCGGGCTGAAAATGCATTTAAAGCAATACAAAGTTAATTTTTGCTCTCACACCTTAACTAAATGTTGTAGACTCAAACCTTTTGCTGTCATTAGTGTATTTTAGCAACTTGAAGATGATTCCAGCATTAATTTCATTGTGCTTTTGCTCATTTTGAAGATTTTGACAGTTTCACCTGAAGTGTACATTCAGGTGCTGAAAACGCGTTTACAGCAATAAAAAGTTCATTTTGGCTCTCACACCTTAACTAAATGTTGTAGACACAAACTTTTTGCTGTCATTAGTGTATTTTAGCAACTTGAAGATGATTCCAGCATTAATTTCATTGTGCTTTTGCTCATTTTGAAGATTTTGACAGTTTTACCTGAAGTGTACAATCGGGCTGAAAATGCATTTAAAGCAATACAAAGTTCATTTAGGCTCTCACACCTTAACTAAATGTTGTAGACTCAAACTTGTTGCTGTAATTAGTGTATTTTAGCAACTTGAAGATGATTCCAGCATTAATTTCATTGTGCTTTTGCTCATTTTGAAGATTTTGACAGTTTCACCTGAAGTGTACAATCGGGCTGAAAATGAATTTTAAAGCAATACAAAGTTAATTTTGGCTCTCACACCTTAACTAAATGTTGTAGACTCAAACTTTTTGCTGTCATTAGTGTATTTTAGCAACCTGAAGATTATTCCAGCATTAATTTCATTGTGCTTTTGCTCATTTTGAAGATTTTGACAGTTTCACCTGAAGTGTACAATCAGGTGCTGAAAACGCGTTTACAGCAATACAAAGTTCATTTAGGCTCTCACACCTTAACTAAATGTTGTAGACTCAAACTTTTTGCTGTCATTAGTGTATTTTAGCAACTTGAAGATGATTCCAGCCTTAATTTCATTGTGCTTTTGCTCATTTTGAAGATTTTGACAGTTTCACCTGAAGTGTACATTCGGGCTGAAAGTGCATTTAAAGCAATACAAAGTTCATTTTGGCTCTCACACCTTAACTAAATGTTGTACACTCAAACTTTTTACTGTCATTAGTGTATTTTAGCAACTTGAAGATTATTCCAGCATTAATTTCATTGTGCTTTTGCTCATTTTTGAAGATTTTGACAGTTTCACCTGAAGTGTACAATCAGGGGCTGAAAACGCGTTTACAGCAATACAAAGTTAATTTAGAATCTCACACCTTAACTAAATGTTGTAGACTCAAACTTGTTGCTGTCATTAGTGTATTTTAGCAACTTGAAGATGATTCCAGCATTAATTTCATTGTGCTTTTGCTCATTTTGAAGATTTTGACAGTTTCACCTGAATTGTACAATCAAGGGCTGAAAACGCGTTTAAAGCAATGAAAAGTTCATTTAGGCTCTCACACCTTAACTAAATGTTGTAGACTCAAACTTTTTGCTGTCATTAGTGTATTTTAGCAACTTGAAGATGATTCCAGCATTCATTTCATTGTGCTTTTGCTCATTTTGAAGATTTTGACAGTTTCACCTGAAGTGTACAATCAGGTGCTGAAAACGCGTTTACAGCAATACAAAGTTCATTTTGGCTCTCACACCTTAACTAAATATTGTAGACTCAAACTTTTTGCTGTCATTAGTGTATTTTAGCAACTTGAAGATGATTCCAGCATTAATTTCATTGTGCTTTTGCTCATTTTGAAGATTTTGACAGTTTCACCTGAAGTGTACAATCAGGTGCTGAAAACGCGTTTACAGCAATACAAAGTTCATTTTGGCTCTCACACCTTAACTAAATGTTGTAGACTCAAACTTTTTGCTGTCATTAGTGTATTTTAGCAACTTGAAGATGATTCCAGCATTAATTTAATTGTGCTTTTGCTAATTTTGAAGATTTTGACAGTTTCACCTGAAGTGTACTATCGGGCTGAAAATGCATTTAAAGCAATACAAAGTTCATTTTGGCTCTCACACCTTAACTAAATGTTGTAGACTCAAACTTGTTGCTGTCATTAGTGTATTTTAGCAACTTGAAGATGTTTCCAGCATTAATTTCATTGTGCTTTTGCTCATTTTGAAGAATTTGACAGTTTCACCTGAAGTGTACATTCGGGCTGAAAATGCATTTAAAGCAATACAACGTTCATTTTTGGCTCTAACACCTTAACTAAATGTTGTACACTCAAACTTTTTACTGTCATTAGTGTATTTTAGCAACTTGAAGATGATTCCAGCATTAATTTCATTGTGCTTTTGCTCATTTTGATGATTTTGACAGTTTCACCTGAAGTGTACAATCAGGGGCTGAAAACGCGTTTACAGCAATACAAAGTTAATTTAGAATCTCACACCTTAACTAAATGTTGTAGACTCAAACTTGTTGCTGTCATTAGTGTATTTTAGCAACTTGAAGATGATTCCAGCATTAATTTCATTGTGCTTTTGCTCATTTTGAAGATTTTGACAGTTTCACCTGAATTGTACAATCAAGGGCTGAAAATGCGTTTAAAGCAATGAAAAGTTCATTTAGGCTCTCACACCTTAACTAAATGTTGTAGACTCAAACTTTTTGCTTTCATTAGTGTATTTTAGCAACTTGAAGATGATTCCAGCATTCATTTCATTGTGCTTTTGCTCATTTTGAAGATTTTGACAGTTTCACCTGAAGTGTACAATCAGGTGCTGAAAACGCGTTTACAGCAATACAAAGTTCATTTTGGCTCTCACACCTTAACTAAATGTTGTAGACTAAAACTGTTTGCTGTCATTAGTGTATTTTAGCAACCTGAAGATGATTCCAGCATTAATTTCATTGTGCTTTTGCTCATTTTGAAGATTTTGACAGTTTCACCTGAAGTGTACAATCAGGTGCTGAAAACGCGTTTACAGCAATACAAAGTTCATTTAGGCTCTCACACCTTAACTAAATGTTGTAGACTCAAACTTTTTGCTGTCATTAGTGTATTTTAGCAACTTGAAGATGATTCCAGCCTTAATTTCATTGTGCTTTTGCTCATTTTGAAGATTTTGACAGTTTCACCTGAAGTGTACATTCGGGCTGAAAACGCGTTTAAAGCAATACAAAGTTCATTTTGGCTCTCACACCTTAACTAAATGTTGTACACTCAAACTTTTTACTGTCATTAGTGTATTTTAGCAACTTGAAGATGATTCCAGCATTAATTTCATTGTGCTTTTGCTCATTTTGAAGATTTTGACAGTTTCACCTGAAGTGTACAATCAGGGGCTGAAAACGCGTTTACAGCAATACAAAGTTAATTTAGAATCTCACACCTTAACTAAATGTTGTAGACTCAAACTTGTTGCTGTCATTAGTGTATTTTAGCAACTTGAAGATGATTCCAGCATTAATTTCATTGTGCTTTTGCTCATTTTGAAGATTTTGACAGTTTCACCTGAATTGTACAATCAAGGGCTGAAAACGCGTTTAAAGCAATGAAAAGTTCATTTAGGCTCTCACACCTTAACTAAATGTTGTAGACTCAAACTTTTTGCTGTCATTAGTGTATTTTAGCAACTTGAAGATGATTCCAGCATTCATTTCATTGTGCTTTTGCTCATTTTGAAGATTTTGACAGTTTCACCTGAAGTGTACAATCAGGTGCTGAAAACGCGTTTACAGCAATACAAAGTTCATTTTGGCTCTCACACCTTAACTAAATATTGTAGACTCAAACTTTTTGCTGTCATTAGTGTATTTTAGCAACTTGAAGATGATTCCAGCATTAATTTCATTGTGCTTTTGCTCATTTTGAAGATTTTGACAGTTTCACCTGAAGTGTACAATCAGGTGCTGAAAACGCGTTTACAGCAATACAAAGTTCATTTTGGCTCTCACACCTTAACTAAATGTTGTAGACTCAAACTTTTTGCTGTCATTAGTGTATTTTAGCAACTTGAAGATGATTCCAGCATTAATTTAATTGTGCTTTTGCTCATTTTGAAGATTTTGACAGTTTCACCTGAAGTGTACTATCGGGCTGAAAATGCATTTAAAGCAATACAAAGTTCATTTTGGCTCTCACACCTTAACTAAATGTTGTAGACTCAAACTTGTTGCTGTCATTAGTGTATTTTAGCAACTTGAAGATGTTTCCAGCATTAATTTCATTGTGCTTTTGCTCATTTTGAAGAATTTGACAGTTTCACCTGAAGTGTACATTCGGGCTGAAAATGCATTTAAAGCAATACAACGTTCATTTTTGGCTCTAACACCTTAACTAAATGTTGTACACTCAAACTTTTTACTGTCATTAGTGTATTTTAGCAACTTGAAGATGATTCCAGCATTAATTTCATTGTGCTTTTGCTCATTTTGATGATTTTGACAGTTTCACCTGAAGTGTACAATCAGGGGCTGAAAACGCGTTTACAGCAATACAAAGTTAATTTAGAATCTCACACCTTAACTAAATGTTGTAGACTCAAACTTGTTGCTGTCATTAGTGTATTTTAGCAACTTGAAGATGATTCCAGCATTAATTTCATTGTGCTTTTGCTCATTTTGAAGATTTTGACAGTTTCACCTGAATTGTACAATCAAGGGCTGAAAATGCGTTTAAAGCAATGAAAAGTTCATTTAGGCTCTCACACCTTAACTAAATGTTGTAGACTCAAACTTTTTGCTTTCATTAGTGTATTTTAGCAACTTGAAGATGATTCCAGCATTCATTTCATTGTGCTTTTGCTCATTTTGAAGATTTTGACAGTTTCACCTGAAGTGTACAATCAGGTGCTGAAAACGCGTTTACAGCAATACAAAGTTCATTTTGGCTCTCACACCTTAACTAAATGTTGTAGACTAAAACTTTTTGCTGTCATTAGTGTATTTTAGCAACCTGAAGATGATTCCAGCATTAATTTCATTGTGCTTTTGCTCATTTTGAAGATTTTGACAGTTTCACCTGAAGTGTACAATCAGGTGCTGAAAACGCGTTTACAGCAATACAAAGTTCATTTTGGCTCTCACACCTTAACTAAATGTTGTAGACTCAAACTTTTTGCTGTCATTAGTGTATTTTAGCAACTTGAAGATGATTCCAGCATTAATTTCATTGTGCTTTTGCTCATTTTGAAGATTTTGACAGTTTCACCTGAAGTGTACAATCAGGTGCTGAAAACGCGTTTACAGCAATACAAAGTTCATTTTGGCTCTCACACCTTAACTAAATGTTGTAGACTCAAACTTTTTGCTGTCATTAGTGTATTTTAGCAACTTGAAGATGATTCCAGCATTAATTTCATTGTGCTTTTGCTCATTTTGAAGATTTTGACAGTTTCACCTGAAGTGTACAATCGGGCTGAAAATGAATTTTAAAGCAATACAAAGTTCATTTTGGCTCTCACACCTTAACTAAATATTGTAGACTCAAACTTTTTGCTGTCATTAGTGTATTTTAGCAACTTGAAGATGATTCCAGCATTAATTTCATTGTGCTTTTGCTCATTTTGAAGATTTTGACAGTTTCACCTGAAGTGTACAATCAGGTGCTGAAAACGCGTTTACAGCAATACAAAGTTCATTTTGGCTCTCACACCTTAACTAAATGTTGTAGACTCAAACTTTTTGCTGTCATTAGTGTATTTTAGCAACTTGAAGATGATTCCAGCATTAATTTAATTGTGCTTTTGCTCATTTTGAAGATTTTGACAGTTTCACCTGAAGTGTACTATCGGGCTGAAAATGCATTTAAAGCAATACAAAGTTCATTTTGGCTCTCACACCTTAACTAAATGTTGTAGACTCAAACTTTTTGCTGTCATTAGTGTATTTTAGCAACTTGAAGATGTTTCCAGCATTAATTTCATTGTGCTTTTGCTCATTTTGAAGAATTTGACAGTTTCACCTGAAGTGTACATTCGGGCTGAAAATGCATTTAAAGCAATACAACGTTCATTTTTGGCTCTAACACCTTAACTAAATGTTGTACACTCAAACTTTTTACTGTCATTAGTGTATTTTAGCAACTTGAAGATGATTCCAGCATTAATTTCATTGTGCTTTTGCTCATTTTGATGATTTTGACAGTTTCACCTGAAGTGTACAATCAGGGGCTGAAAACGCGTTTACAGCAATACAAAGTTAATTTAGAATCTCACACCTTAACTAAATGTTGTAGACTCAAACTTGTTGCTGTCATTAGTGTATTTTAGCAACTTGAAGATGATTCCAGCATTAATTTCATTGTGCTTTTGCTCATTTTGAAGATTTTGACAGTTTCACCTGAATTGTACAATCAAGGGCTGAAAACGCGTTTAAAGCAATGAAAAGTTCATTTAGGCTCTCACACCTTAACTAAATGTTGTAGACTCAAACTTTTTGCTTTCATTAGTGTATTTTAGCAACTTGAAGATGATTCCAGCATTCATTTCATTGTGCTTTTGCTCATTTTGAAGATTTTGACAGTTTCACCTGAAGTGTACAATCAGGTGCTGAAAACGCGTTTACAGCAATACAAAGTTCATTTTGGCTCTCACACCTTAACTAAATGTTGTAGACTAAAACTTTTTGCTGTCATTAGTGTATTTTAGCAACCTGAAGATGATTCCAGCATTAATTTCATTGTGCTTTTGCTCATTTTGAAGATTTTGACAGTTTCACCTGAAGTGTACAATCAGGTGCTGAAAACGCGTTTACAGCAATACAAAGTTCATTTTGGCTCTCACACCTTAACTAAATGTTGTAGACTCAAACTTTTTGCTGTCATTAGTGTATTTTAGCAACTTGAAGATGATTCCAGCATTAATTTCATTGTGCTTTTGCTCATTTTGAAGATTTTGACAGTTTCACCTGAAGTGTACAATCAGGTGCTGAAAACGCGTTTACAGCAATACAAAGTTCATTTTGGCTCTCACACCTTAACTAAATGTTGTAGACTCAAACTTTTTGCTGTCATTAGTGTATTTTAGCAACTTGAAGATGATTCCAGCATTAATTTCATTGTGCTTTTGCTCATTTTGAAGATTTTGACAGTTTCACCTGAAGTGTACAATCGGGCTGAAAATGAATTTTAAAGCAATACAAAGTTCATTTTGGCTCTCACACCTTAACTAAATATTGTAGACTCAAACTTTTTGCTGTCATTAGTGTATTTTAGCAACTTGAAGATGATTCCAGCATTAATTTCATTGTGCTTTTGCTCATTTTGAAGATTTTGACAGTTTCACCTGAAGTGTACAATCGGGCTGAAAATGAATTTTAAAGCAATACAAAGTTCATTTTGGCTCTCACACCTTAACTAAATATTGTAGACTCAAACTTTTTGCTGTCATTAGTGTATTTTAGCAACTTGAAGATGATTCCAGCATTAATTTCATTGTGCTTTTGCTCATTTTGAAGATTTTGACAGTTTCACCTGAAGTGTACAATCAGGTGCTGAAAACGCGTTTACAGCAATACAAAGTTCATTTTGGCTCTCACACCTTAACTAAATGTTGTAGACTCAAACTTTTTGCTGTCATTAGTGTATTTTAGCAATTTGAAGATGATTCCAGCATTAATTTAATTGTGCTTTTGCTCATTTTGAAGATTTTGACAGTTTCACCTGAAGTGTACTATCGGGCTGAAAATGCATTTAAAGCAATACAAAGTTCATTTTGGCTCTCACACCTTAACTAAATGTTGTAGACTCAAACTTTTTGCTGTCATTAGTGTATTTTAGCAACTTGAAGATGTTTCCAGCATTAATTTCATTGTGCTTTTGCTCATTTTGAAGAATTTGACAGTTTCACCTGAAGTGTACATTCGGGCTGAAAATGCATTTAAAGCAATACAACGTTCATTTTTGGCTCTAACACCTTAACTAAATGTTGTACACTCAAACTTTTTACTGTCATTAGTGTATTTTAGCAACTTGAAGATGATTCCAGCATTAATTTCATTGTGCTTTTGCTCATTTTGATGATTTTGACAGTTTCACCTGAAGTGTACAATCAGGGGCTGAAAACGCGTTTACAGCAATACAAAGTTAATTTAGAATCTCACACCTTAACTAAATGTTGTAGACTCAAACTTGTTGCTGTCATTAGTGTATTTTAGCAACTTGAAGATGATTCCAGCATTAATTTCATTGTGCTTTTGCTCATTTTGAAGATTTTGACAGTTTCACCTGAATTGTACAATCAAGGGCTGAAAACGCGTTTAAAGCAATGAAAAGTTCATTTAGGCTCTCACACCTTAACTAAATGTTGTAGACTCAAACTTTTTGCTTTCATTAGTGTATTTTAGCAACTTGAAGATGATTCCAGCATTCATTTCATTGTGCTTTTGCTCATTTTGAAGATTTTGACAGTTTCACCTGAAGTGTACAATCGGGCTGAAAATGAATTTTAAAGCAATACAAAGTTAATTTTGGCTCTCACACCTTAACTAAATGTTGTAGACTCAAACTTTTTGCTGTCATTAGTGTATTTTAGCAACTTGAAGATGATTCCAGCATTAATTTCATTGTGCTTTTGCTCATTTTGAAGATTTTGACATTTTCACCTGAAGTGTACAATCAGGTGCTGAAAACGTGTTTACAGCAATACAAAGTTCATTTTGGCTCTCACACCTTAACTAAATGTTGTAGACTAAAACTTTTTGCTGTCATTAGTGTATTTTAGCAACCTGAAGATGATTCCAGCATTAATTTCATTGTGCTTTTGCTCATTTTGAAGATTTTGACAGTTTTACCTGAAGTGTACAATCGGGCTGAAAATGCATTTAAAGCAATACAAAGTTCATTTTGGCTCTCACACCTTAACTAAATGTTGTAGACTCAAACTTTTTGCTGTCATTAGTGTATTTTAGCAACTTGAAGATGATTCCAGCATTAATTTCATTGTGCTTTTGCTCATTTTGAAGATTTTGACAGTTTCACCTGAAGTGTACAATCGGGCTGAAAATGAATTTTAAAGCAATACAAAGTTCATTTTGGCTCTCACACCTTAACTAAATATTGTAGACTCAAACTTTTTGCTGTCATTAGTGTATTTTAGCAACTTGAAGATGATTCCAGCATTAATTTCATTGTGCTTTTGCTCATTTTGAAGATTTTGACAGTTTCACCTGAAGTGTACAATCGGGCTGAAAATGAATTTTAAAGCAATACAAAGTTCATTTTGGCTCTCACACCTTAACTAAATATTGTAGACTCAAACTTTTTGCTGTCATTAGTGTATTTTAGCAACTTGAAGATGATTCCAGCATTAATTTCATTGTGCTTTTGCTCATTTTGAAGATTTTGACAGTTTCACCTGAAGTGTACAATCAGGTGCTGAAAACGCGTTTACAGCAATACAAAGTTCATTTTGGCTCTCACACCTTAACTAAATGTTGTAGACTCAAACTTTTTGCTGTCATTAGTGTATTTTAGCAATTTGAAGATGATTCCAGCATTAATTTAATTGTGCTTTTGCTCATTTTGAAGATTTTGACAGTTTCACCTGAAGTGTACTATCGGGCTGAAAATGCATTTAAAGCAATACAAAGTTCATTTTGGCTCTCACACCTTAACTAAATGTTGTAGACTCAAACTTTTTGCTGTCATTAGTGTATTTTAGCAACTTGAAGATGTTTCCAGCATTAATTTCATTGTGCTTTTGCTCATTTTGAAGAATTTGACAGTTTCACCTGAAGTGTACATTCGGGCTGAAAATGCATTTAAAGCAATACAACGTTCATTTTTGGCTCTAACACCTTAACTAAATGTTGTACACTCAAACTTTTTACTGTCATTAGTGTATTTTAGCAACTTGAAGATGATTCCAGCATTAATTTCATTGTGCTTTTGCTCATTTTGATGATTTTGACAGTTTCACCTGAAGTGTACAATCAGGGGCTGAAAACGCGTTTACAGCAATACAAAGTTAATTTAGAATCTCACACCTTAACTAAATGTTGTAGACTCAAACTTGTTGCTGTCATTAGTGTATTTTAGCAACTTGAAGATGATTCCAGCATTAATTTCATTGTGCTTTTGCTCATTTTGAAGATTTTGACAGTTTCACCTGAATTGTACAATCAAGGGCTGAAAACGCGTTTAAAGCAATGAAAAGTTCATTTAGGCTCTCACACCTTAACTAAATGTTGTAGACTCAAACTTTTTGCTTTCATTAGTGTATTTTAGCAACTTGAAGATGATTCCAGCATTCATTTCATTGTGCTTTTGCTCATTTTGAAGATTTTGACAGTTTCACCTGAAGTGTACAATCGGGCTGAAAATGAATTTTAAAGCAATACAAAGTTAATTTTGGCTCTCACACCTTAACTAAATGTTGTAGACTCAAACTTTTTGCTGTCATTAGTGTATTTTAGCAACTTGAAGATGATTCCAGCATTAATTTCATTGTGCTTTTGCTCATTTTGAAGATTTTGACATTTTCACCTGAAGTGTACAATCAGGTGCTGAAAACGTGTTTACAGCAATACAAAGTTCATTTTGGCTCTCACACCTTAACTAAATGTTGTAGACTAAAACTTTTTGCTGTCATTAGTGTATTTTAGCAACCTGAAGATGATTCCAGCATTAATTTCATTGTGCTTTTGCTCATTTTGAAGATTTTGACAGTTTTACCTGAAGTGTACAATCGGGCTGAAAATGCATTTAAAGCAATACAAAGTTCATTTTGGCTCTCACACCTTAACTAAATGTTGTAGACTAAAACTTTTTGCTGCCATTAGTGTATTTTAGCAACCTGAAGATGATTCCAGCATTAATTTCATTGTGCTTTTGCTCATTTTGAAGATTTTGACAGTTTCACCTGAAGTGTACTATCGGGCTGAAAATGCATTTAAAGCAATACAAAGTTAATTTTTGCTCTCACACCTTAACTAAATGTTGTAGACTCAAACCTTTTGCTGTCATTAGTGTATTTTAGCAACTTGAAGATGATTCCAGCATTAATTTCATTGTGCTTTTGCTCATTTTGAAGATTTTGACAGTTTCACCTGAATTGTACATTCAGGTGCTGAAAACGCGTTTACAGCAATAAAAAGTTCATTTTGGCTCTCACACCTTAACTAAATGTTGTAGACACAAACTTTTTGCTGTCATTAGTGTATTTTAGCAACTTGAAGATGATTCCAGCATTAATTTCATTGTGCTTTTGCTCATTTTGAAGATTTTGACAGTTTTACCTGAAGTGTACAATCGGGCTGAAAATGCATTTAAAGCAATACAAAGTTCATTTAGGCTCTCACACCTTAACTAAATGTTGTAGACTCAAACTTGTTGCTGTCATTAGTGTATTTTAGCAACTTGAAGATGATTCCAGCATTAATTTCAATGTGCTTTTGCTCATTTTGAAGATTTTGACAGTTTCACCTGAAGTGTACTATCGGGCTGAAAATGCATTTAAAGCAATACAAAGTTAATTTTTGCTCTCACACCTTAACTAAATGTTGTAGACTCAAACTTTTTGCTGTCATTAGTGTATTTTAGCAACTTGAAGATGATTCCAGCATTAATTTCATTGTGCTTTTGCTCATTTTGAAGATTTTGACAGTTTCACCTGAAGTGTACATTCAGGTGCTGAAAACGCGTTTACAGCAATAAAAAGTTCATTTTGGCTCTCACACCTTAACTAAATGTTGTAGACACAAACTTTTTGCTGTCATTAGTGTATTTTAGCAACTTGAAGATGATTCCAGCATTAATTTCATTGTGCTTTTGCTCATTTTGAAGATTTTGACAGTTTTACCTGAAGTGTACAATCGGGCTGAAAATGCATTTAAAGCAATACAAAGTTCATTTAGGCTCTCACACCTTAACTAAATGTTTTAGACTCAAACTTTTTGCTGTCATTAGTGTATTTTAGCAACTTGAAGATGATTCCAACATTAATTTCATTGTGCTTTTGCTCATTTTGAAGATTTTGACAGTTTCACCTGAATTGTACAATCAAGGGCTGAAAACGCGTTTAAAGCAATGGAAAGTTCATTTAGGCTCTCACACCTTAACTAAATGTTGTAGACTCAAACTTTTTGCTGTCATTAGTGTATTTTAGCAACTTGAAGATGATTCCAACATTAATTTCATTGTGCTTTTGCTCATTTTGAAGATTTTGACAGTTTCACCTGAAGTGTACAATCGGGCTGAAAATGAATTTTAAAGCAATACAAAGTTCATTTTGGCTCTCACACCTTAACTAAATATTGTAGACTCAAACTTTTTGCTGTCATTAGTGTATTTTAGCAACTTGAAGATGATTCCAGCATTAATTTCATTGTGCTTTTGCTCATTTTGAAGATTTTGACAGTTTCACCTGAAGTGTACAATCAGGTGATGAAAATGCATTTAAAGCCATAAAAAGTTTATTTAGGCTCTCACACCTTAACTAAATGTTGTAGACTCAAACTTTTTGCTGTCATTAGTGTATTTTAGCAACTTGAAGATGATTCCAGCATTAATTTCATTGTGCTTTTGCTCATTTTGAAGATTTTGACATTTTCACCTGAAGTGTACAATCAGGTGCTGAAAACGTGTTTACAGCAATACAAAGTTCATTTTGGCTCTCACACCTTAACTAAATGTTGTAGACTAAAACTTTTTGCTGTCATTAGTGTATTTTAGCAACCTGAAGATGATTCCAGCATTAATTTCATTGTGCTTTTGCTCATTTTGAAGATTTTGACAGTTTCACCTGAAGTGTACTATCGGGCTGAAAATGCATTTAAAGCAATACAAAGTTAATTTTTGCTCTCACACCTTAACTAAATGTTGTAGACTCAAACCTTTTGCTGTCATTAGTGTATTTTAGCAACTTGAAGATGATTCCAGCATTAATTTCATTGTGCTTTTGCTCATTTTGAAGATTTTGACAGTTTCACCTGAATTGTACAATCAAGGGCTGAAAACGCGTTTAAAGCAATGAAAAGTTCATTTAGGCTCTCACACCTTAACTAAATGTTGTAGACTCAAACTTTTTGCTTTCATTAGTGTATTTTAGCAACTTGAAGATGATTCCAGCATTCATTTCATTGTGCTTTTGCTCATTTTGAAGATTTTGACATTTTCACCTGAAGTGTACAATCAGGTGCTGAAAACGTGTTTACAGCAATACAAAGTTCATTTTGGCTCTCACACCTTAACTAAATGTTGTAGACTAAAACTTTTTGCTGTCATTAGTGTATTTTAGCAACCTGAAGATGATTCCAGCATTAATTTCATTGTGCTTTTGCTCATTTTGAAGATTTTGACAGTTTTACCTGAAGTGTACAATCGGGCTGAAAATGCATTTAAAGCAATACAAAGTTCATTTTGGCTCTCACACCTTAACTAAATGTTGTAGACTAAAACTTTTTGCTGCCATTAGTGTATTTTAGCAACCTGAAGATGATTCCAGCATTAATTTCATTGTGCTTTTGCTCATTTTGAAGATTTTGACAGTTTCACCTGAAGTGTACTATCGGGCTGAAAATGCATTTAAAGCAATACAAAGTTAATTTTTGCTCTCACACCTTAACTAAATGTTGTAGACTCAAACCTTTTGCTGTCATTAGTGTATTTTAGCAACTTGAAGATGATTCCAGCATTAATTTCATTGTGCTTTTGCTCATTTTGAAGATTTTGACAGTTTCACCTGAATTGTACATTCAGGTGCTGAAAACGCGTTTACAGCAATAAAAAGTTCATTTTGGCTCTCACACCTTAACTAAATGTTGTAGACACAAACTTTTTGCTGTCATTAGTGTATTTTAGCAACTTGAAGATGATTCCAGCATTAATTTCATTGTGCTTTTGCTCATTTTGAAGATTTTGACAGTTTTACCTGAAGTGTACAATCGGGCTGAAAATGCATTTAAAGCAATACAAAGTTCATTTAGGCTCTCACACCTTAACTAAATGTTGTAGACTCAAACTTGTTGCTGTCATTAGTGTATTTTAGCAACTTGAAGATGATTCCAGCATTAATTTCAATGTGCTTTTGCTCATTTTGAAGATTTTGACAGTTTCACCTGTAGTGTACTATCGGGCTGAAAATGCATTTAAAGCAATACAAAGTTAATTTTTGCTCTCACACCTTAACTAAATGTTGTAGACTCAAACTTTTTGCTGTCATTAGTGTATTTTAGCAACTTGAAGATGATTCCAGCATTAATTTCATTGTGCTTTTGCTCATTTTGAAGATTTTGACAGTTTCACCTGAAGTGTACATTCAGGTGCTGAAAACGCGTTTACAGCAATAAAAAGTTCATTTTGGCTCTCACACCTTAACTAAATGTTGTAGACACAAACTTTTTGCTGTCATTAGTGTATTTTAGCAACTTGAAGATGATTCCAGCATTAATTTCATTGTGCTTTTGCTCATTTTGAAGATTTTGACAGTTTTACCTGAAGTGTACAATCGGGCTGAAAATGCATTTAAAGCAATACAAAGTTCATTTAGGCTCTCACACCTTAACTAAATGTTTTAGACTCAAACTTTTTGCTGTCATTAGTGTATTTTAGCAACTTGAAGATGATTCCAACATTAATTTCATTGTGCTTTTGCTCATTTTGAAGATTTTGACAGTTTCACCTGAATTGTACAATCAAGGGCTGAAAACGCGTTTAAAGCAATGGAAAGTTCATTTAGGCTCTCACACCTTAACTAAATGTTGTAGACTCAAACTTTTTGCTGTCATTAGTGTATTTTAGCAACTTGAAGATGATTCCAACATTAATTTCATTGTGCTTTTGCTCATTTTGAAGATTTTGACAGTTTCACCTGAAGTGTACAATCGGGCTGAAAATGAATTTTAAAGCAATACAAAGTTCATTTTGGCTCTCACACCTTAACTAAATATTGTAGACTCAAACTTTTTGCTGTCATTAGTGTATTTTAGCAACTTGAAGATGATTCCAGCATTAATTTCATTGTGCTTTTGCTCATTTTGAAGATTTTGACAGTTTCACCTGAAGTGTACAATCAGGTGATGAAAATGCATTTAAAGCCATAAAAAGTTTATTTAGGCTCTCACACCTTAACTAAATGTTGTAGACTCAAACTTTTTGCTGTCATTAGTGTATTTTAGCAACTTGAAGATGATTCCAGCATTAATTTCATTGTGCTTTTGCTCATTTTGAAGATTTTGACATTTTCACCTGAAGTGTACAATCAGGTGCTGAAAACGTGTTTACAGCAATACAAAGTTCATTTTGGCTCTCACACCTTAACTAAATGTTGTAGACTAAAACTTTTTGCTGTCATTAGTGTATTTTAGCAACCTGAAGATGATTCCAGCATTAATTTCATTGTGCTTTTGCTCATTTTGAAGATTTTGACAGTTTCACCTGAAGTGTACTATCGGGCTGAAAATGCATTTAAAGCAATACAAAGTTAATTTTTGCTCTCACACCTTAACTAAATGTTGTAGACTCAAACCTTTTGCTGTCATTAGTGTATTTTAGCAACTTGAAGATGATTCCAGCATTAATTTCATTGTGCTTTTGCTCATTTTGAAGATTTTGACAGTTTCACCTGAATTGTACAATCAAGGGCTGAAAACGCGTTTAAAGCAATGAAAAGTTCATTTAGGCTCTCACACCTTAACTAAATGTTGTAGACTCAAACTTTTTGCTTTCATTAGTGTATTTTAGCAACTTGAAGATGATTCCAGCATTCATTTCATTGTGCTTTTGCTCATTTTGAAGATTTTGACAGTTTTACCTGAAGTGTACAATCGGGCTGAAAATGAATTTTAAAGCAATACAAAGTTCATTTTGGCTCTCACACCTTAACTAAATGTTGTAGACTCAAACTTTTTGCTGTCATTAGTGTATTTTAGCAACTTGAAGATGATTCCAGCATTAATTTAATTGTGCTTTTGCTCATTTTGAAGATTTTGACAGTTTCACCTGAAGTGTACTATCGGGCTGAAAATGCATTTAAAGCAATACAAAGTTCATTTTGGCTCTCACACCTTAACTAAATGTTGTATACTCAAACTTTTTGCTGTCATTAGTGTATTTTAGCAACTTGAAGATGTTTCCAGCATTAATTTCATTGTGCTTTTGCTCATTTTGAAGAATTTGACAGTTTCACCTGAAGTGTACATTCGGGCTGAAAATGCATTTAAAGCAATACAACGTTCATTTTGGCTCTAACACCTTAACTAAATGTTGTACACTCAAACTTTTTACTGTCATTAGTGTATTTTAGCAACTTGAAGATGATTCCAGCATTAATTTCATTGTGCTTTTGCTCATTTTGATGATTTTGACAGTTTCACCTGAAGTGTACAATCAGGGGCTGAAAACGCGTTTACAGCAATACAAAGTTAATTTAGAATCTCACACCTTAACTAAATGTTGTAGACTCAAACTTGTTGCTGTCATTAGTGTATTTTAGCAACTTGAAGATGATTCCAGCATTAATTTCATTGTGCTTTTGCTAATTTTGAAGATTTTGACAGTTTCACCTGAAGTGTACAATCAGGTGCTGAAAACACGTTTACAGCAATACAAAGTTCATTTTGGCTCTCACACCTTAACTAAATGTTGTAGACTCAAACTTTTTGCTTTCATTAGTGTATTTTAGCAACTTGAAGATGATTCCAGCATTCATTTCATTGTGCTTTTGCTCATTTTGAAGATTTTGACAGTTTCACCTGAAGTGTACAATCGGGCTGAAAATGAATTTTAAAGCAATACAAAGTTAATTTTGGCTCTCACACCTTAACTAAATGTTGTAGACTAAAACTTTTTGCTGTCATTAGTGTATTTTAGCAACCTGAAGATGATTCCAGCATTAATTTCATTGTGCTTTTGCTCATTTTGAAGATTTTGACAGTTTCACCTGAAGTGTACATTCAGGTGCTGAAAACGCGTTTACAGCAATGAAAAGTTCATTTAGGCTCTCACACCTTAACTAAATGTTGTAGACTCAAACTTTTTGCTTTCATTAGTGTATTTTAGCAACTTGAAGATGATTCCAGCATTCATTTCATTGTGCTTTTGCTCATTTTGAAGATTTTGACAGTTTCACCTGAAGTGTACAATCAGGTGCTGAAAACGCGTTTACAGCAATACAAAGTTCATTTTGGCTCTCACACCTTAACTAAATGTTGTAGACTAAAACTTTTTGCTGTCATTAGTGTATTTTAGCAACCTGAAGATGATTCCAGCATTAATTTCATTGTGCTTTTGCTCATTTTGAAGATTTTGACAGTTTCACCTGAAGTGTACAATCAGGTGCTGAAAACGCGTTTACAGCAATACAAAGTTCATTTTGGCTCTCACACCTTAACTAAATGTTGTAGACTCAAACTTTTTGCTGTCATTAGTGTATTTTAGCAACTTGAAGATGATTCCAGCATTAATTTAATTGTGCTTTTGCTCATTTTGAAGATTTTGACAGTTTCACCTGAAGTGTACTATCGGGCTGAAAATGCATTTAAAGCAATACAAAGTTCATTTTGGCTCTCACACCTTAACTAAATGTTGTATACTCAAACTTTTTGCTGTCATTAGTGTATTTTAGCAACTTGAAGATGTTTCCAGCATTAATTTCATTGTGCTTTTGCTCATTTTGAAGAATTTGACAGTTTCACCTGAAGTGTACATTCGGGCTGAAAATGCATTTAAAGCAATACAACGTTCATTTTGGCTCTAACACCTTAACTAAATGTTGTACACTCAAACTTTTTACTGTCATTAGTGTATTTTAGCAACTTGAAGATGATTCCAGCATTAATTTCATTGTGCTTTTGCTCATTTTGATGATTTTGACAGTTTCACCTGAAGTGTACAATCAGGGGCTGAAAACGCGTTTACAGCAATACAAAGTTAATTTAGAATCTCACACCTTAACTAAATGTTGTAGACTCAAACTTGTTGCTGTCATTAGTGTATTTTAGCAACTTGAAGATGATTCCAGCATTAATTTCATTGTGCTTTTGCTCATTTTGAAGATTTTGACAGTTTCACCTGAATTGTACAATCAAGGGCTGAAAACGCGTTTAAAGCAATGAAAAGTTCATTTAGGCTCTCACACCTTAACTAAATGTTGTAGACTCAAACTTTTTGCTTTCATTAGTGTATTTTAGCAACTTGAAGATGATTCCAGCATTCATTTCATTGTGCTTTTGCTCATTTTGAAGATTTTGACAGTTTCACCTGAAGTGTACAATCGGGCTGAAAATGAATTTTAAAGCAATACAAAGTTAATTTTGGCTCTCACACCTTAACTAAATGTTGTAGACTAAAACTTTTTGCTGTCATTAGTGTATTTTAGCAACCTGAAGATGATTCCAGCATTAATTTCATTGTGCTTTTGCTCATTTTGAAGATTTTGACAGTTTCACCTGAAGTGTACAATCAGGTGCTGAAAACGCGTTTACAGCAATACAAAGTTCATTTTGGCTCTCATACCTTAACTAAATGTTGTAGACTAAAACTTTTTGCTGTCATTAGTGTATTTTAGCAACCTGAAGATGATTCCAGCATTAATTTCATTGTGCTTTTGCTCATTTTGAAGATTTTGACAGTTTCACCTGAAGTGTACAATCAGGTGCTGAAAACGCGTTTACAGCAATACAAAGTTCATTTTGGCTCTCACACCTTAACTAAATGTTGTAGACTCAAACTTTTTGCTGTCATTAGTGTATTTTAGCAACTTGAAGATGATTCCAGCATTAATTTCATTGTGCTTTTGCTCATTTTGAAGATTTTGACAGTTTCACCTGAAGTGTACTATCAGGCTGAAAATGCATTTAAAGCAATACAAAGTTAATTTTTGCTCTCACACCTTAACTAAATGTTGTAGACTCAAACCTTTTGCTGTCATTAGTGTATTTTAGCAACTTGAAGATGATTCCAGCATTAATTTCATTGTGCTTTTGCTCATTTTGAAGATTTTGACAGTTTCACCTGAAGTGTACATTCAGGTGCTGAAAACGCGTTTACAGCAATAAAAAGTTCATTTTGGCTCTCACACCTTAACTAAATGTTGTAGACACAAACTTTTTGCTGTCATTAGTGTATTTTAGCAACTTGAAGATGATTCCAGCATTAATTTCATTGTGCTTTTGCTCATTTTGAAGATTTTGACAGTTTCACCTGAAGTGTACAATCAGGTGCTGAAAACGCGTTTACAGCAATACAAAGTTCATTTTGGCTCTCACACCTTAACTAAATGTTGTAGACACAAACTTTTTGCTGTCATTAGTGTATTTTAGCAACTTGAAGATGATTCCAGCATTAATTTCATTGTGCTTTGGCTCATTTTGAAGATTTTGACAGTTTTACCTGAAGTGTACAATCGGGCTGAAAATGCATTTAAAGCAATACAAAGTTCATTTAGGCTCTCACACCTTAACTAAATGTTGTAGACTCAAACTTGTTGCTGTCATTAGTGTATTTTAGCAACTTGAAGATGATTCCAGCATTAATTTCATTGTGCTTTTGCTCATTTTGAAGATTTTGACAGTTTTACCTGAAGTGTACAATCGGGCTGAAAATGCATTTAAAGCAATACAAAGTTCATTTAGGCTCTCACACCTTAACTAAATGTTGTAGACTAAAACTTTTTGCTGTCATTAGTGTATTTTAGCAACCTGAAGATGATTCCAGCATTAATTTCATTGTGATTTTGCTCATTTTGAAGATTTTGACAGTTTCACCTGAAGTGTACAATCGGGCTGAAAATGAATTTTAAAGCAATACAAAGTTCATTTTGGCTCTCACACCTTAACTAAATATTGTAGACTCAAACTTTTTGCTGTCATTAGTGTATTTTAGCAACTTGAAGATGATTCCAGCATTAATTTCATTGTGCTTTTGCTCATTTTGAAGATTTTGACAGTTTCACCTGAAGTGTACAATCAGGTGCTGAAAATGCATTTAAAGCCATAAAAAGTTAATTTAGGCTCTCACACCTTAACTAAATGTTGTAGACTCAAACTTGTTGCTGTCATTAGTGTATTTTAGCAACTTGAAGATGATTCCAGCATTAATTTCATTGTGCTTTTGCTCATTTTGAAGATTTTGACAGTTTTACCTGAATTGTACAATCAAGGGCTGAAAACGCTTTTAAAGCAATGAAAAGTTCATTTAGGCTCTCACACCTTTACTAAATGTTGTAGACTCAAACTTTTTGCTGTCATTAGTGTATTTTAGCAACTTGAAGATGATTCCAGCATTCATTTCATTGTGCTTTTGCTCATTTTGAAGATTTTGACAGTTTCACCTGAAGTGTACAATCAGGTGCTGAAAACGCGTTTACAGCAATACAAAGTTCATTTTGGCTCTCACACCTTAACTAAATGTTGTAGACACAAACTTTTTGCTGTCATTAGTGTATTTTAGCAACTTGAAGATGATTCCAGCATTAATTTCATTGTGCTTTGGCTCATTTTGAAGATTTTGACAGTTTTACCTGAAGTGTACAATCGGGCTGAAAATGCATTTAAAGCAATACAAAGTTCATTTAGGCTCTCACACCTTAACTAAATGTTGTAGACTCAAACTTGTTGCTGTCATTAGTGTATTTTAGCAACTTGAAGATGATTCCAGCATTAATTTCATTGTGCTTTTGCTCATTTTGAAGATTTTGACAGTTTTACCTGAAGTGTACAATCGGGCTGAAAATGCATTTAAAGCAATACAAAGTTCATTTAGGCTCTCACACCTTAACTAAATGTTGTAGACTAAAACTTTTTGCTGTCATTAGTGTATTTTAGCAACCTGAAGGTGATTCCAGCATTAATTTCATTGTGATTTTGCTCATTTTGAAGATTTTGACAGTTTCACCTGAAGTGTACAATCGGGCTGAAAATGAATTTTAAAGCCATACAAAGTTCATTTAGGCTCTCACACCTTAACTAAATGTTGTAGACTCAAACTTTTTGCTTTCATTAGTGTATTTTAGCAACTTGAAGATGATTCCAGCATTCATTTCATTGTGCTTTTGCTCATTTTGAAGATTTTGACAGTTTCACCTGAAGTGTACAATCGGGCTGAAAATGAATTTTAAAGCAATACAAAGTTAATTTTGGCTCTCACACCTTAACTAAATGTTGTAGACTAAAACTTTTTGCTGTCATTAGTGTATTTTAGCAACCTGAAGATGATTCCAGCATTAATTTCATTGTGCTTTTGCTCATTTTGAAGATTTTGACAGTTTCACCTGAAGTGTACAATCAGGTGCTGAAAACGCGTTTACAGCAATACAAAGTTCATTTTGGCTCTCATACCTTAACTAAATGTTGTAGACTAAAACTTTTTGCTGTCATTAGTGTATTTTAGCAACCTGAAGATGATTCCAGCATTAATTTCATTGTGCTTTTGCTCATTTTGAAGATTTTGACAGTTTCACCTGAAGTGTACAATCAGGTGCTGAAAACGCGTTTACAGCAATACAAAGTTCATTTTGGCTCTCACACCTTAACTAAATGTTGTAGACTCAAACTTTTTGCTGTCATTAGTGTATTTTAGCAACTTGAAGATGATTCCAGCATTAATTTCATTGTGCTTTTGCTCATTTTGAAGATTTTGACAGTTTCACCTGAAGTGTACTATCAGGCTGAAAATGCATTTAAAGCAATACAAAGTTAATTTTTGCTCTCACACCTTAACTAAATGTTGTAGACTCAAACCTTTTGCTGTCATTAGTGTATTTTAGCAACTTGAAGATGATTCCAGCATTAATTTCATTGTGCTTTTGCTCATTTTGAAGATTTTGACAGTTTCACCTGAAGTGTACATTCAGGTGCTGAAAACGCGTTTACAGCAATAAAAAGTTCATTTTGGCTCTCACACCTTAACTAAATGTTGTAGACACAAACTTTTTGCTGTCATTAGTGTATTTTAGCAACTTGAAGATGATTCCAGCATTAATTTCATTGTGCTTTTGCTCATTTTGAAGATTTTGACAGTTTCACCTGAAGTGTACAATCAGGTGCTGAAAACGCGTTTACAGCAATACAAAGTTCATTTTGGCTCTCACACCTTAACTAAATGTTGTAGACACAAACTTTTTGCTGTCATTAGTGTATTTTAGCAACTTGAAGATGATTCCAGCATTAATTTCATTGTGCTTTGGCTCATTTTGAAGATTTTGACAGTTTTACCTGAAGTGTACAATCGGGCTGAAAATGCATTTAAAGCAATACAAAGTTCATTTAGGCTCTCACACCTTAACTAAATGTTGTAGACTCAAACTTGTTGCTGTCATTAGTGTATTTTAGCAACTTGAAGATGATTCCAGCATTAATTTCATTGTGCTTTTGCTCATTTTGAAGATTTTGACAGTTTTACCTGAAGTGTACAATCGGGCTGAAAATGCATTTAAAGCAATACAAAGTTCATTTAGGCTCTCACACCTTAACTAAATGTTGTAGACTAAAACTTTTTGCTGTCATTAGTGTATTTTAGCAACCTGAAGATGATTCCAGCATTAATTTCATTGTGATTTTGCTCATTTTGAAGATTTTGACAGTTTCACCTGAAGTGTACAATCGGGCTGAAAATGAATTTTAAAGCAATACAAAGTTCATTTTGGCTCTCACACCTTAACTAAATATTGTAGACTCAAACTTTTTGCTGTCATTAGTGTATTTTAGCAACTTGAAGATGATTCCAGCATTAATTTCATTGTGCTTTTGCTCATTTTGAAGATTTTGACAGTTTCACCTGAAGTGTACAATCAGGTGCTGAAAATGCATTTAAAGCCATAAAAAGTTAATTTAGGCTCTCACACCTTAACTAAATGTTGTAGACTCAAACTTGTTGCTGTCATTAGTGTATTTTAGCAACTTGAAGATGATTCCAGCATTAATTTCATTGTGCTTTTGCTCATTTTGAAGATTTTGACAGTTTTACCTGAATTGTACAATCAAGGGCTGAAAACGCTTTTAAAGCAATGAAAAGTTCATTTAGGCTCTCACACCTTTACTAAATGTTGTAGACTCAAACTTTTTGCTGTCATTAGTGTATTTTAGCAACTTGAAGATGATTCCAGCATTCATTTCATTGTGCTTTTGCTCATTTTGAAGATTTTGACAGTTTCACCTGAAGTGTACAATCAGGTGCTGAAAACGCGTTTACAGCAATACAAAGTTCATTTTGGCTCTCACACCTTAACTAAATGTTGTAGACACAAACTTTTTGCTGTCATTAGTGTATTTTAGCAACTTGAAGATGATTCCAGCATTAATTTCATTGTGCTTTGGCTCATTTTGAAGATTTTGACAGTTTTACCTGAAGTGTACAATCGGGCTGAAAATGCATTTAAAGCAATACAAAGTTCATTTAGGCTCTCACACCTTAACTAAATGTTGTAGACTCAAACTTGTTGCTGTCATTAGTGTATTTTAGCAACTTGAAGATGATTCCAGCATTCATTTCATTGTGCTTTTGCTCATTTTGAAGATTTTGACAGTTTTACCTGAAGTGTACAATCGGGCTGAAAATGCATTTAAAGCAATACAAAGTTCATTTAGGCTCTCACACCTTAACTAAATGTTGTAGACTAAAACTTTTTGCTGTCATTAGTGTATTTTAGCAACCTGAAGGTGATTCCAGCATTAATTTCATTGTGATTTTGCTCATTTTGAAGATTTTGACAGTTTCACCTGAAGTGTACAATCGGGCTGAAAATGAATTTTAAAGCCATACAAAGTTCATTTTGGCTCTCACACCTTAACTAAATATTGTAGACTCAAACTTTTTGCTGTCATTAGTGTATTTTAGCAACTTGAAGATGATTCCAGCATTAATTTCATTGTGCTTTTGCTCATTTTGAAGATTTTGACAGTTTCACCTCAAGTGTACAATCAGGTGCTGAAAATGCATTTAAAGCCATAAAAAGTTAATTTAGGCTCTCACACCTTAACTAAATGTTGTAGACTCAAACTTGTTGCTGTCATTAGTGTATTTTAGCAACTTGAAGATGATTCCAGCATTAATTTCATTGTGCTTTTGCTCATTTTGAAGATTTTGACAGTTTTACCTGAATTGTACAATCAAGGGCTGAAAACGCGTTTAAAGCAATGAAAAGTTCATTTAGGCTCTCACACCTTTACTAAATGTTGTAGACTCAAACTTTTTGCTGTCATTAGTGTATTTTAGCAACTTGAAGATGATTCCAGCATTCATTTCATTGTGCTTTTGCTCATTTTGAAGATTTTGACAGTTTCACCTGAAGTGTACAATCGGCCTGATAATGCATTTAAAGCGATACAAAGTTCATTTTGGCTCTCACACCTTAACTAAATGTTGTAGACTCAAACTTTTTGCTGTCATTAGTGTATTTTAGCATATTGAAGATGATTCCAGCATTAATTTCATTGTGCTTTTTCTCATTTTGAAGATTTTGACACTTTCACCTGAAGTGTCCAATCGGGCTGAAAATGCATTTAAAGCAATACAAAGTTAATTTTGGCTCTCACACCTTAACTAAATGTTGTAGACTCAAACTTTTTGCTGTCATTAGTGTATTTTAGCAACTTGAAGATGATTCCAGCATTAATTTCATTGTGCTTTTGCTAATTTTGAAGATTTTGACAGTTTCACCTGAAGTGTACAATCAGGTGCTGAAAACGCGTTTACAGCAATACAAAGTTCATTTTGGCTCTCACACCTTAACTAAATGTTGTAGACTAAAACTTTTTGCTGTCATTAGTGTATTTTAGCAACCTGAAGATGATTCCAGCATTAATTTCATTGTGCTTTTGCTCATTTTGAAGATTTTGACAGTTTCACCTGAAGTGTACTATCGGGCTGAAAATGCATTTAAAGCAATACAAAGTTAAGTTTTTGCTCTCACACCTTAACTAAATGTTGTAGACTCAAACTTTTTGCTGTCATTAGTGTATTTTAGCAACTTGAAGATGATTCCAGCATTAATTTCATTGTGCTTTTGCTCATTTTGAAGAGTTTGACAGTTTCACCTGAAGTGTACAATCAGGTGCTGAAAACGCGTTTACAGCAATACAAAGTTCATTTTGGCTCTCACACCTTAACTAAATGTTGTAGACTCAAACTTTTTGCTGTCATTAGTGTATTTTAGCAACTTGAAGATGATTCCAGCATTAATTTAATTGTGCTTTTGCTCATTTTGAAGATTTTGACAGTTTCACCTGAAGTGTACTATCGGGCTGAAAATGCATTTAAAGCAATACAAAGTTCATTTTGGCTCTCACACCTTAACTAAATGTTGTAGACTCAAACTTTTTGCTGTCATTAGTGTATTTTAGCAACTTGAAGATGTTTCCAGCATTAATTTCATTGTGCTTTTGCTCATTTTGAAGAATTTGACAGTTTCACCTGAAGTGTACATTCGGGCTGAAAATGCATTTAAAGCAATACAACGTTCATTTTGGCTCTAACACCTTAACTAAATGTTGTACACTCAAACTTTTTACTGTCATTAGTGTATTTTAGCAACTTGAAGATGATTCCAGCATTAATTTCATTGTGCTTTTGCTCATTTTGATGATTTTGACAGTTTCACCTGAAGTGTACAATCAGGGGCTGAAAACGCGTTTACAGCAATACAAAGTTAATTTAGAATCTAACACCTTAACTAAATGTTGTAGACTCAAACTTGTTGCTGTCATTAGTGTATTTTAGCAACTTGAAGATGATTCCAGCATTAATTTCATTGTGCTTTTGCTCATTTTGAAGATTTTGACAGTTTCACCTGAATTGTACAATCAAGGGCTGAAAACGCGTTTAAAGCAATGAAAAGTTCATTTAGGCTATCACACCTTAACTAAATGTTGTAGACTCAAACTTTTTGCTTTCATTAGTGTATTTTAGCAACTTGAAGATGATTCCAGCATTCATTTCATTGTGCTTTTGCTCATTTTGAAGATTTTGACAGTTTCACCTGAAGTGTACAATCAGGTGCTGAAAATGCATTTAAAGCCATAAAAAGTTAATTTAGGCTCTCACACCTTAACTAAATGTTGTAGACTCAAACTTGTTGCTGTCATTAGTGTATTTTAGCAACTTGAAGATGATTCCAGCATTAATTTCATTGTGCTTTTGCTCATTTTGAAGATTTTGACAGTTTTACCTGAATTGTACAATCAAGGGCTGAAAACGCGTTTAAAGCAATGAAAAGTTCATTTAGGCTCTCACACCTTTACTAAATGTTGTAGACTCAAACTTTTTGCTGTCATTAGTGTATTTTAGCAACTTGAAGATGATTCCAGCATTCATTTCATTGTGCTTTTGCTCATTTTGAAGATTTTGACAGTTTCACCTGAAGTGTACAATCGGCCTGATAATGCATTTAAAGCAATACAAAGTTCATTTTGGCTCTCACACCTTAACTAAATGTTGTAGACTCAAACTTTTTGCTGTCATTAGTGTATTTTAGCATATTGAAGATGATTCCAGCATTAATTTCATTGTGCTTTTTCTCATTTTGAAGATTTTGACACTTTCACCTGAAGTGTCCAATCGGGCTGAAAATGCATTTAAAGCAATACAAAGTTAATTTTGGCTCTCACACCTTAACTAAATGTTGTAGACTCAAACTTTTTGCTGTCATTAGTGTATTTTAGCAACTTGAAGATGATTCCAGCATTAATTTCATTGTGCTTTTGCTAATTTTGAAGATTTTGACAGTTTCACCTGAAGTGTACAATCAGGTGCTGAAAACACGTTTACAGCAATACAAAGTTCATTTTGGCTCTCACACCTTAACTAAATGTTGTAGACTAAAACTTTTTGCTGTCATTAGTGTATTTTAGCAACCTGAAGATGATTCCAGCATTAATTTCATTGTGCTTTTGCTCATTTTGAAGATTTTGACAGTTTCACCTGAAGTGTACTATCGGGCTGAAAATGCATTTAAAGCAATACAAAGTTCATTTTGGCTCTCACACCTTAACTAAATGTTGTAGACTCAAACTTTTTGCTGTCATTAGTGTATTTTAGCAACTTGAAGATGTTTCCAGCATTAATTTCATTGTGCTTTTGCTCATTTTGAAGAATTTGACAGTTTCACCTGAAGTGTACATTCGGGCT
This sequence comes from Leptonotus elevatus, assembly GCF_054856555.1. Taxonomy (NCBI): domain Eukaryota; kingdom Metazoa; phylum Chordata; class Actinopteri; order Syngnathiformes; family Syngnathidae; genus Leptonotus; species Leptonotus elevatus. The sequence goes on along the minus strand of NW_028233755.1, from coordinate 99,289 downwards.
GAAAATGCATTTAAAGCAATACAACGTTCATTTTGGCTCTAACACCTTAACTAAATGTTGTACACTCAAACTTTTTACTGTCATTAGTGTATTTTAGCAACTTGAAGATGATTCCAGCATTAATTTCATTGTGCTTTTGCTCATTTTGATGATTTTGACAGTTTCACCTGAAGTGTACAATCAGGGGCTGAAAACGCGTTTACAGCAATACAAAGTTAATTTAGAATCTAACACCTTAACTAAATGTTGTAGACTCAAACTTGTTGCTGTCATTAGTGTATTTTAGCAACTTGAAGATGATTCCAGCATTAATTTCATTGTGCTTTTGCTCATTTTGAAGATTTTGACAGTTTCACCTGAATTGTACAATCAAGGGCTGAAAACGCGTTTAAAGCAATGAAAAGTTCATTTAGGCTATCACACCTTAACTAAATGTTGTAGACTCAAACTTTTTGCTTTCATTAGTGTATTTTAGCAACTTGAAGATGATTCCAGCATTCATTTCATTGTGCTTTTGCTCATTTTGAAGATTTTGACAGTTTCACCTGAAGTGTACAATCGGGCTGAAAATGAATTTTAAAGCAATACAAAGTTAATTTTGGCTCTCACACCTTAACTAAATGTTGTAGACTCAAACTTTTTGCTGTCATTAGTGTATTTTAGCATATTGAAGATGATTCCAGCATTAATTTCATTGTGCTTTTTCTCATTTTGAAGATTTTGACACTTTCACCTGAAGTGTCCAATCGGGCTGAAAATGCATTTAAAGCAATACAAAGTTAATTTTGGCTCTCACACCTTAACTAAATGTTGTAGACTCAAACTTTTTGCTGTCATTAGTGTATTTTAGCAACTTGAAGATGATTCCAGCATTAATTTCATTGTGCTTTTGCTAATTTTGAAGATTTTGACAGTTTCACCTGAAGTGTACAATCAGGTGCTGAAAACGCGTTTACAGCAATACAAAGTTCATTTTGGCTCTCACACCTTAACTAAATGTTGTAGACTAAAACTTTTTGCTGTCATTAGTGTATTTTAGCAACCTGAAGATGATTCCAGCATTAATTTCATTGTGCTTTTGCTCATTTTGAAGATTTTGACAGTTTCACCTGAAGTGTACTATCGGGCTGAAAATGCATTTAAAGCAATACAAAGTTCATTTTGGCTCTCACACCTTAACTAAATGTTGTAGACTCAAACTTTTTGCTGTCATTAGTGTATTTTAGCAACTTGAAGATGTTTCCAGCATTAATTTCATTGTGCTTTTGCTCATTTTGAAGAATTTGACAGTTTCACCTGAAGTGTACATTCGGGCTGAAAATGCATTTAAAGCAATACAACGTTCATTTTGGCTCTAACACCTTAACTAAATGTTGTACACTCAAACTTTTTACTGTCATTAGTGTATTTTAGCAACTTGAAGATGATTCCAGCATTAATTTCATTGTGCTTTTGCTCATTTTGATGATTTTGACAGTTTCACCTGAAGTGTACAATCAGGGGCTGAAAACGCGTTTACAGCAATACAAAGTTAATTTAGAATCTAACACCTTAACTAAATGTTGTAGACTCAAACTTGTTGCTGTCATTAGTGTATTTTAGCAACTTGAAGATGATTCCAGCATTAATTTCATTGTGCTTTTGCTAATTTTGAAGATTTTGACAGTTTCACCTGAAGTGTACAATCAGGTGCTGAAAACGCGTTTACAGCAATACAAAGTTCATTTTGGCTCTCACACCTTAACTAAATGTTGTAGACTAAAACTTTTTGCTGTCATTAGTGTATTTTAGCAACCTGAAGATGATTCCAGCATTAATTTCATTGTGCTTTTGCTCATTTTGAAGATTTTGACAGTTTCACCTGAAGTGTACTATCGGGCTGAAAATGCATTTAAAGCAATACAAAGTTAAGTTTTTGCTCTCACACCTTAACTAAATGTTGTAGACTCAAACTTTTTGCTGTCATTAGTGTATTTTAGCAACTTGAAGATGATTCCAGCATTAATTTCATTGTGCTTTTGCTCATTTTGAAGAGTTTGACAGTTTCACCTGAAGTGTACAATCAGGTGCTGAAAACGCGTTTACAGCAATACAAAGTTCATTTTGGCTCTCACACCTTAACTAAATGTTGTAGACTCAAACTTTTTGCTGTCATTAGTGTATTTTAGCAACTTGAAGATGATTCCAGCATTAATTTAATTGTGCTTTTGCTCATTTTGAAGATTTTGACAGTTTCACCTGAAGTGTACTATCGGGCTGAAAATGCATTTAAAGCAATACAAAGTTCATTTTGGCTCTCACACCTTAACTAAATGTTGTAGACTCAAACTTTTTGCTGTCATTAGTGTATTTTAGCAACTTGAAGATGTTTCCAGCATTAATTTCATTGTGCTTTTGCTCATTTTGAAGAATTTGACAGTTTCACCTGAAGTGTACATTCGGGCTGAAAATGCATTTAAAGCAATACAACGTTCATTTTGGCTCTAACACCTTAACTAAATGTTGTACACTCAAACTTTTTACTGTCATTAGTGTATTTTAGCAACTTGAAGATGATTCCAGCATTAATTTCATTGTGCTTTTGCTCATTTTGATGATTTTGACAGTTTCACCTGAAGTGTACAATCAGGGGCTGAAAACGCGTTTACAGCAATACAAAGTTAATTTAGAATCTAACACCTTAACTAAATGTTGTAGACTCAAACTTGTTGCTGTCATTAGTGTATTTTAGCAACTTGAAGATGATTCCAGCATTAATTTCATTGTGCTTTTGCTCATTTTGAAGATTTTGACAGTTTCACCTGAATTGTACAATCAAGGGCTGAAAACGCGTTTAAAGCAATGAAAAGTTCATTTAGGCTATCACACCTTAACTAAATGTTGTAGACTCAAACTTTTTGCTTTCATTAGTGTATTTTAGCAACTTGAAGATGATTCCAGCATTCATTTCATTGTGCTTTTGCTCATTTTGAAGATTTTGACAGTTTCACCTGAAGTGTACAATCAGGTGCTGAAAATGCATTTAAAGCCATAAAAAGTTAATTTAGGCTCTCACACCTTAACTAAATGTTGTAGACTCAAACTTGTTGCTGTCATTAGTGTATTTTAGCAACTTGAAGATGATTCCAGCATTAATTTCATTGTGCTTTTGCTCATTTTGAAGATTTTGACAGTTTTACCTGAATTGTACAATCAAGGGCTGAAAACGCGTTTAAAGCAATGAAAAGTTCATTTAGGCTCTCACACCTTTACTAAATGTTGTAGACTCAAACTTTTTGCTGTCATTAGTGTATTTTAGCAACTTGAAGATGATTCCAGCATTCATTTCATTGTGCTTTTGCTCATTTTGAAGATTTTGACAGTTTCACCTGAAGTGTACAATCGGCCTGATAATGCATTTAAAGCAATACAAAGTTCATTTTGGCTCTCACACCTTAACTAAATGTTGTAGACTCAAACTTTTTGCTGTCATTAGTGTATTTTAGCATATTGAAGATGATTCCAGCATTAATTTCATTGTGCTTTTTCTCATTTTGAAGATTTTGACACTTTCACCTGAAGTGTCCAATCGGGCTGAAAATGCATTTAAAGCAATACAAAGTTAATTTTGGCTCTCACACCTTAACTAAATGTTGTAGACTCAAACTTTTTGCTGTCATTAGTGTATTTTAGCAACTTGAAGATGATTCCAGCATTAATTTCATTGTGCTTTTGCTAATTTTGAAGATTTTGACAGTTTCACCTGAAGTGTACAATCAGGTGCTGAAAACACGTTTACAGCAATACAAAGTTCATTTTGGCTCTCACACCTTAACTAAATGTTGTAGACTAAAACTTTTTGCTGTCATTAGTGTATTTTAGCAACCTGAAGATGATTCCAGCATTAATTTCATTGTGCTTTTGCTCATTTTGAAGATTTTGACAGTTTCACCTGAAGTGTACTATCGGGCTGAAAATGCATTTAAAGCAATACAAAGTTCATTTTGGCTCTCACACCTTAACTAAATGTTGTAGACTCAAACTTTTTGCTGTCATTAGTGTATTTTAGCAACTTGAAGATGTTTCCAGCATTAATTTCATTGTGCTTTTGCTCATTTTGAAGAATTTGACAGTTTCACCTGAAGTGTACATTCGGGCTGAAAATGCATTTAAAGCAATACAACGTTCATTTTGGCTCTAACACCTTAACTAAATGTTGTACACTCAAACTTTTTACTGTCATTAGTGTATTTTAGCAACTTGAAGATGATTCCAGCATTAATTTCATTGTGCTTTTGCTCATTTTGATGATTTTGACAGTTTCACCTGAAGTGTACAATCAGGGGCTGAAAACGCGTTTACAGCAATACAAAGTTAATTTAGAATCTAACACCTTAACTAAATGTTGTAGACTCAAACTTGTTGCTGTCATTAGTGTATTTTAGCAACTTGAAGATGATTCCAGCATTAATTTCATTGTGCTTTTGCTCATTTTGAAGATTTTGACAGTTTCACCTGAATTGTACAATCAAGGGCTGAAAACGCGTTTAAAGCAATGAAAAGTTCATTTAGGCTATCACACCTTAACTAAATGTTGTAGACTCAAACTTTTTGCTTTCATTAGTGTATTTTAGCAACTTGAAGATGATTCCAGCATTCATTTCATTGTGCTTTTGCTCATTTTGAAGATTTTGACAGTTTCACCTGAAGTGTACAATCGGGCTGAAAATGAATTTTAAAGCAATACAAAGTTAATTTTGGCTCTCACACCTTAACTAAATGTTGTAGACTCAAACTTTTTGCTGTCATTAGTGTATTTTAGCATATTGAAGATGATTCCAGCATTAATTTCATTGTGCTTTTTCTCATTTTGAAGATTTTGACACTTTCACCTGAAGTGTCCAATCGGGCTGAAAATGCATTTAAAGCAATACAAAGTTAATTTTGGCTCTCACACCTTAACTAAATGTTGTAGACTCAAACTTTTTGCTGTCATTAGTGTATTTTAGCAACTTGAAGATGATTCCAGCATTAATTTCATTGTGCTTTTGCTAATTTTGAAGATTTTGACAGTTTCACCTGAAGTGTACAATCAGGTGCTGAAAACGCGTTTACAGCAATACAAAGTTCATTTTGGCTCTCACACCTTAACTAAATGTTGTAGACTAAAACTTTTTGCTGTCATTAGTGTATTTTAGCAACCTGAAGATGATTCCAGCATTAATTTCATTGTGCTTTTGCTCATTTTGAAGATTTTGACAGTTTCACCTGAAGTGTACTATCGGGCTGAAAATGCATTTAAAGCAATACAAAGTTCATTTTGGCTCTCACACCTTAACTAAATGTTGTAGACTCAAACTTTTTGCTGTCATTAGTGTATTTTAGCAACTTGAAGATGTTTCCAGCATTAATTTCATTGTGCTTTTGCTCATTTTGAAGAATTTGACAGTTTCACCTGAAGTGTACATTCGGGCTGAAAATGCATTTAAAGCAATACAACGTTCATTTTGGCTCTAACACCTTAACTAAATGTTGTACACTCAAACTTTTTACTGTCATTAGTGTATTTTAGCAACTTGAAGATGATTCCAGCATTAATTTCATTGTGCTTTTGCTCATTTTGATGATTTTGACAGTTTCACCTGAAGTGTACAATCAGGGGCTGAAAACGCGTTTACAGCAATACAAAGTTAATTTAGAATCTAACACCTTAACTAAATGTTGTAGACTCAAACTTGTTGCTGTCATTAGTGTATTTTAGCAACTTGAAGATGATTCCAGCATTAATTTCATTGTGCTTTTGCTCATTTTGAAGATTTTGACAGTTTCACCTGAATTGTACAATCAAGGGCTGAAAACGCGTTTAAAGCAATGAAAAGTTCATTTAGGCTATCACACCTTAACTAAATGTTGTAGACTCAAACTTTTTGCTTTCATTAGTGTATTTTAGCAACTTGAAGATGATTCCAGCATTCATTTCATTGTGCTTTTGCTCATTTTGAAGATTTTGACAGTTTCACCTGAAGTGTACAATCGAGCTGAAAATGAATTTTAAAGCAATACAAAGTTAATTTTGGCTCTCACACCTTAACTAAATGTTGTAGACTCAAACTTTTTGCTGTCATTAGTGTATTTTAGCAACTTGAAGATGATTCCAGCATTAATTTCATTGTGCTTTTGCTCATTTTGAAGAATTTGACAGTTTCACCTGAAGTGTACATTCGGGCTGAAAATGCATTTAAAGCAATACAACGTTCATTTTTGGCTCTAACACCTTAACTAAATGTTGTACACTCAAACTTTTTACTGTCATTAGTGTATTTTAGCAACTTGAAGATGATTCCAGCATTAATTTCATTGTGCTTTTGCTCATTTTGATGATTTTGACAGTTTCACCTGAAGTGTACAATCAGGGGCTGAAAACGCGTTTACAGCAATACAAAGTTAATTTAGAATCTCACACCTTAACTAAATGTTGTAGACTCAAACTTGTTGCTGTCATTAGTGTATTTTAGCAACTTGAAGATGATTCCAGCATTAATTTCATTGTGCTTTTGCTCATTTTGAAGATTTTGACAGTTTCACCTGAATTGTACAATCAAGGGCTGAAAACGCGTTTAAAGCAATGAAAAGTTCATTTAGGCTCTCACACCTTAACTAAATGTTGTAGACTCAAACTTTTTGCTGTCATTAGTGTATTTTAGCAACTTGAAGATGATTCCAGCATTCATTTCATTGTGCTTTTGCTCATTTTGAAGATTTTGACATTTTCACCTGAAGTGTACAATCAGGTGCTGAAAACGCGTTTACAGCAATACAAAGTTCATTTTGGCTCTCAAACCTTAACTAAATGTTGTAGACTAAAACTTTTTGCTGTCATTAGTGTATTTTAGCAACCTGAAGATGATTCCAGCATTAATTTCATTGTGCTTTTGCTCATTTTGAAGATTTTGACAGTTTCACCTGAAGTGTACAATCAGGTGCTGAAAACGCGTTTACAGCAATACAAAGTTCATTTTGGCTCTCACACCTTAACTAAATGTTGTAGACTCAAACTTTTTGCTGTCATTAGTGTATTTTAGCAACTTGAAGATGATTCCAGCATTAATTTCATTGTGCTTTTGCTCATTTTGAAGATTTTGACAGTTTCACCTGAAGTGTACAATCAGGTGCTGAAAACGTGTTTACAGCAATACAAAGTTCATTTTGGCTCTCACACCTTAACTAAATGTTGTAGACTAAAACTTTTTGCTGTCATTAGTGTATTTTAGCAACCTGAAGATGATTCCAGCATTAATTTCATTGTGCTTTTGCTCATTTTGAAGATTTTGACAGTTTCACCTGAAGTGTACTATCGGGCTGAAAATGCATTTAAAGCAATACAAAGTTAATTTTTGCTCTCACACCTTAACTAAATGTTGTAGACTCAAACCTTTTGCTGTCATTAGTGTATTTTAGCAACTTGAAGATGATTCCAGCATTAATTTCATTGTGCTTTTGCTCATTTTGAAGATTTTGACAGTTTCACCTGAAGTGTACATTCAGGTGCTGAAAACGCGTTTACAGCAATAAAAAGTTCATTTTGGCTCTCACACCTTAACTAAATGTTGTAGACACAAACTTTTTGCTGTCATTAGTGTATTTTAGCAACTTGAAGATGATTCCAGCATTAATTTCATTGTGCTTTTGCTCATTTTGAAGATTTTGACAGTTTTACCTGAAGTGTACAATCGGGCTGAAAATGCATTTAAAGCAATACAAAGTTCATTTAGGCTCTCACACCTTAACTAAATGTTGTAGACTCAAACTTGTTGCTGTCATTAGTGTATTTTAGCAACTTGAAGATGATTCCAGCATTAATTTCATTGTGCTTTTGCTCATTTTGAAGATTTTGACAGTTTCACCTGAAGTGTACAATCGGGCTGAAAATGAATTTTAAAGCAATACAAAGTTAATTTTGGCTCTCACACCTTAACTAAATGTTGTAGACTCAAACTTTTTGCTGTCATTAGTGTATTTTAGCAACCTGAAGATTATTCCAGCATTAATTTCATTGTGCTTTTGCTCATTTTGAAGATTTTGACAGTTTCACCTGAAGTGTACAATCAGGTGCTGAAAACGCGTTTACAGCAATACAAAGTTCATTTTGGCTCTCACACCTTAACTAAATGTTGTACACTCAAACTTTTTACTGTCATTAGTGTATTTTAGCAACTTGAAGATGATTCCAGCATTAATTTCATTGTGCTTTTGCTCATTTTGAAGATTTTGACAGTTTCACCTGAAGTGTACAATCAGGGGCTGAAAACGCGTTTACAGCAATACAAAGTTAATTTAGAATCTCACACCTTAACTAAATGTTGTAGACTCAAACTTGTTGCTGTCATTAGTGTATTTTAGCAACTTGAAGATGATTCCAGCATTAATTTCATTGTGCTTTTGCTCATTTTGAAGATTTTGACAGTTTCACCTGAATTGTACAATCAAGGGCTGAAAACGCGTTTAAAGCAATGAAAAGTTCATTTAGGCTCTCACACCTTAACTAAATGTTGTAGACTCAAACTTTTTGCTGTCATTAGTGTATTTTAGCAACTTGAAGATGATTCCAGCATTCATTTCATTGTGCTTTTGCTCATTTTGAAGATTTTGACAGTTTCACCTGAAGTGTACAATCAGGTGCTGAAAACGCGTTTACAGCAATACAAAGTTCATTTTGGCTCTCACACCTTAACTAAATATTGTAGACTCAAACTTTTTGCTGTCATTAGTGTATTTTAGCAACTTGAAGATGATTCCAGCATTAATTTCATTGTGCTTTTGCTCATTTTGAAGATTTTGACAGTTTCACCTGAAGTGTACAATCAGGTGCTGAAAACGCGTTTACAGCAATACAAAGTTCATTTTGGCTCTCACACCTTAACTAAATGTTGTAGACTCAAACTTTTTGCTGTCATTAGTGTATTTTAGCAACTTGAAGATGATTCCAGCATTAATTTAATTGTGCTTTTGCTCATTTTGAAGATTTTGACAGTTTCACCTGAAGTGTACTATCGGGCTGAAAATGCATTTAAAGCAATACAAAGTTCATTTTGGCTCTCACACCTTAACTAAATGTTGTAGACTCAAACTTTTTGCTGTCATTAGTGTATTTTAGCAACTTGAAGATGTTTCCAGCATTAATTTCATTGTGCTTTTGCTCATTTTGAAGAATTTGACAGTTTCACCTGAAGTGTACATTCGGGCTGAAAATGCATTTAAAGCAATACAACGTTCATTTTTGGCTCTAACACCTTAACTAAATGTTGTACACTCAAACTTTTTACTGTCATTAGTGTATTTTAGCAACTTGAAGATGATTCCAGCATTAATTTCATTGTGCTTTTGCTCATTTTGATGATTTTGACAGTTTCACCTGAAGTGTACAATCAGGGGCTGAAAACGCGTTTACAGCAATACAAAGTTAATTTAGAATCTCACACCTTAACTAAATGTTGTAGACTCAAACTTGTTGCTGTCATTAGTGTATTTTAGCAACTTGAAGATGATTCCAGCATTAATTTCATTGTGCTTTTGCTCATTTTGAAGATTTTGACAGTTTCACCTGAATTGTACAATCAAGGGCTGAAAACGCGTTTAAAGCAATGAAAAGTTCATTTAGGCTCTCACACCTTAACTAAATGTTGTAGACTCAAACTTTTTGCTTTCATTAGTGTATTTTAGCAACTTGAAGATGATTCCAGCATTCATTTCATTGTGCTTTTGCTCATTTTGAAGATTTTGACAGTTTCACCTGAAGTGTACAATCAGGTGCTGAAAACGCGTTTACAGCAATACAAAGTTCATTTTGGCTCTCACACCTTAACTAAATGTTGTAGACTAAAACTTTTTGCTGTCATTAGTGTATTTTAGCAACCTGAAGATGATTCCAGCATTAATTTCATTGTGCTTTTGCTCATTTTGAAGATTTTGACAGTTTCACCTGAAGTGTACAATCAGGTGCTGAAAACGCGTTTACAGCAATACAAAGTTCATTTTGGCTCTCACACCTTAACTAAATGTTGTAGACTCAAACTTTTTGCTGTCATTAGTGTATTTTAGCAACTTGAAGATGATTCCAGCATTAATTTCATTGTGCTTTTGCTCATTTTGAAGATTTTGACAGTTTCACCTGAAGTGTACAATCAGGTGCTGAAAACGCGTTTACAGCAATACAAAGTTCATTTTGGCTCTCACACCTTAACTAAATGTTGTAGACTCAAACTTTTTGCTGTCATTAGTGTATTTTAGCAACTTGAAGATGATTCCAGCATTAATTTCATTGTGCTTTTGCTCATTTTGAAGATTTTGACAGTTTCACCTGAAGTGTACAATCGGGCTGAAAATGAATTTTAAAGCAATACAAAGTTCATTTTGGCTCTCACACCTTAACTAAATATTGTAGACTCAAACTTTTTGCTGTCATTAGTGTATTTTAGCAACTTGAAGATGATTCCAGCATTAATTTCATTGTGCTTTTGCTCATTTTGAAGAATTTGACAGTTTCACCTGAAGTGTACATTCGGGCTGAAAATGCATTTAAAGCAATACAACGTTCATTTTTGGCTCTAACACCTTAACTAAATGTTGTACACTCAAACTTTTTACTGTCATTAGTGTATTTTAGCAACTTGAAGATGATTCCAGCATTAATTTCATTGTGCTTTTGCTCATTTTGATGATTTTGACAGTTTCACCTGAAGTGTACAATCAGGGGCTGAAAACGCGTTTACAGCAATACAAAGTTAATTTAGAATCTCACACCTTAACTAAATGTTGTAGACTCAAACTTGTTGCTGTCATTAGTGTATTTTAGCAACTTGAAGATGATTCCAGCATTAATTTCATTGTGCTTTTGCTCATTTTGAAGAATTTGACAGTTTCACCTGAAGTGTACATTCGGGCTGAAAATGCATTTAAAGCAATACAACGTTCATTTTTGGCTCTAACACCTTAACTAAATGTTGTACACTCAAACTTTTTACTGTCATTAGTGTATTTTAGCAACTTGAAGATGATTCCAGCATTAATTTCATTGTGCTTTTGCTCATTTTGATGATTTTGACAGTTTCACCTGAAGTGTACAATCAGGGGCTGAAAACGCGTTTACAGCAATACAAAGTTAATTTAGAATCTCACACCTTAACTAAATGTTGTAGACTCAAACTTGTTGCTGTCATTAGTGTATTTTAGCAACTTGAAGATGATTCCAGCATTAATTTCATTGTGCTTTTGCTCATTTTGAAGATTTTGACAGTTTCACCTGAATTGTACAATCAAGGGCTGAAAACGCGTTTAAAGCAATGAAAAGTTCATTTAGGCTCTCACACCTTAACTAAATGTTGTAGACTCAAACTTTTTGCTTTCATTAGTGTATTTTAGCAACTTGAAGATGATTCCAGCATTCATTTCATTGTGCTTTTGCTCATTTTGAAGATTTTGACAGTTTCACCTGAAGTGTACATTCAGGTGCTGAAAACGCGTTTACAGCAATAAAAAGTTCATTTTGGCTCTCACACCTTAACTAAATGTTGTAGACACAAACTTTTTGCTGTCATTAGTGTATTTTAGCAACTTGAAGATGATTCCAGCATTAATTTCATTGTGCTTTTGCTCATTTTAAAGATTTTGACAGTTTTACCTGAAGTGTACAATCGGGCTGAAAATGCATTTAAAGCAATACAAAGTTCATTTAGGCTCTCACACCTTAACTAAATGTTGTAGACTCAAACTTGTTGCTGTCATTAGTGTATTTTAGCAACTTGAAGATGATTCCAGCATTAATTTCATTGTGCTTTTGCTCATTTTGAAGATTTTGACAGTTTCACCTGAAGTGTACAATCGGGCTGAAAATGAATTTTAAAGCAATACAAAGTTAATTTTGGCTCTCACACCTTAACTAAATGTTGTAGACTCAAACTTTTTGCTGTCATTAGTGTATTTTAGCAACTTGAAGATTATTCCAGCATTAATTTCATTGTGCTTTTGCTCATTTTGAAGATTTTGACAGTTTCACCTGAAGTGTACAATCAGGTGCTGAAAACGCGTTTACAGCAATACAAAGTTAATTTAGGCTCTCACACCTTAACTAAATGTTGTAGACTCAAACTTTTTGCTGTCATTAGTGTATTTTAGCAACTTGAAGATGATTCCAGCCTTAATTTCATTGTGCTTTTGCTCATTTTGAAGATTTTGACAGTTTCACCTGAAGTGTACATTCGGGCTGAAAGTGCATTTAAAGCAATACAAAGTTCATTTTGGCTCTCACACCTTAACTAAATGTTGTACACTCAAACTTTTTACTGTCATTAGTGTATTTTAGCAACTTGAAGATGATTCCAGCATTAATTTCATTGTGCTTTTGCTCATTTTGAAGATTTTGACAGTTTCACCTGAAGTGTACAATCAGGGGCTGAAAACGCGTTTACAGCAATACAAAGTTAATTTAGAATCTCACACCTTAACTAAATGTTGTAGACTCAAACTTTTTGCTGTCATTAGTGTATTTTAGCAACTTGAAGATGATTCCAGCATTCATTTCATTGTGCTTTTGCTCATTTTGAAGATTTTGACAGTTTCACCTGAAGTGTACAATCAGGTGCTGAAAACGCGTTTACAGCAATACAAAGTTCATTTTGGCTCTCACACCTTAACTAAATGTTGTAGACTAAAACTTTTTGCTGTCATTAGTGTATTTTAGCAACCTGAAGATGATTCCAGCATTAATTTCATTGTGCTTTTGCTCATTTTGAAGATTTTGACAGTTTCACCTGAAGTGTACAATCAGGTGCTGAAAACGCGTTTACAGCAATACAAAGTTCATTTTGGCTCTCACACCTTAACTAAATGTTGTAGACTAAAACTTTTTGCTGTCATTAGTGTATTTTAGCAACCTGAAGATGATTCCAGCATTAATTTCATTGTGCTTTTGCTCATTTTGAAGATTTTGACAGTTTCACCTGAAGTGTACAATCGGGCTGAAAACGCGTTTAAAGCAATACAAAGTTCATTTAGGCTCTCACACCTTAACTAAATGTTGTAGACTCAAACCTTTTGCTGTCATTAGTGTATTTTAGCAACTTGAAGATGATTCCAGCGTTCATTTCATTGTGCTTTTGCTCATTTTGATGATTTTGACAGTTTCACCTGAAGTGTACAATCAGGGGCTGAAAACGCGTTTACAGCAATACAAAGTTCATTTAGAATCTCACACCTTAACTAAATGTTGTAGACTCAAACTTGTTGCTGTCATTAGTGTATTTTAGCAACTTGAAGATGATTCCAGCATTAATTTCATTGTGCTTTTGCTCATTTTGAAGAATTTGACAGTTTCACCTGAAGTGTACATTCGGGCTGAAAATGCATTTAAAGCAATACAACGTTCATTTTTGGCTCTAACACCTTAACTAAATGTTGTACACTCAAACTTTTTACTGTCATTAGTGTATTTTAGCAACTTGAAGATGATTCCAGCATTAATTTCATTGTGCTTTTGCTCATTTTGATGATTTTGACAGTTTCACCTGAAGTGTACAATCAGGGGCTGAAAACGCGTTTACAGCAATACAAAGTTAATTTAGAATCTCACACCTTAACTAAATGTTGTAGACTCAAACTTGTTGCTGTCATTAGTGTATTTTAGCAACTTGAAGATGATTCCAGCATTAATTTCATTGTGCTTTTGCTCATTTTGAAGATTTTGACAGTTTCACCTGAATTGTACAATCAAGGGCTGAAAACGCGTTTAAAGCAATGAAAAGTTCATTTAGGCTCTCACACCTTAACTAAATGTTGTAGACTCAAACTTTTTGCTGTCATTAGTGTATTTTAGCAACTTGAAGATGATTCCAGCATTCATTTCATTGTGCTTTTGCTCATTTTGAAGATTTTGACATTTTCACCTGAAGTGTACAATCAGGTGCTGAAAACGCGTTTACAGCAATACAAAGTTCATTTTGGCTCTCAAACCTTAACTAAATGTTGTAGACTAAAACTTTTTGCTGTCATTAGTGTATTTTAGCAACCTGAAGATGATTCCAGCATTAATTTCATTGTGCTTTTGCTCATTTTGAAGATTTTGACAGTTTCACCTGAAGTGTACAATCAGGTGCTGAAAACGCGTTTACAGCAATACAAAGTTCATTTTGGCTCTCACACCTTAACTAAATGTTGTAGACTCAAACTTTTTGCTGTCATTAGTGTATTTTAGCAACTTGAAGATGATTCCAGCATTAATTTCATTGTGCTTTTGCTCATTTTGAAGATTTTGACAGTTTCACCTGAAGTGTACAATCAGGTGCTGAAAACGTGTTTACAGCAATACAAAGTTCATTTTGGCTCTCACACCTTAACTAAATGTTGTAGACTAAAACTTTTTGCTGTCATTAGTGTATTTTAGCAACCTGAAGATGATTCCAGCATTAATTTCATTGTGCTTTTGCTCATTTTGAAGATTTTGACAGTTTCACCTGAAGTGTACTATCGGGCTGAAAATGCATTTAAAGCAATACAAAGTTAATTTTTGCTCTCACACCTTAACTAAATGTTGTAGACTCAAACCTTTTGCTGTCATTAGTGTATTTTAGCAACTTGAAGATGATTCCAGCATTAATTTCATTGTGCTTTTGCTCATTTTGAAGATTTTGACAGTTTCACCTGAAGTGTACATTCAGGTGCTGAAAACGCGTTTACAGCAATAAAAAGTTCATTTTGGCTCTCACACCTTAACTAAATGTTGTAGACACAAACTTTTTGCTGTCATTAGTGTATTTTAGCAACTTGAAGATGATTCCAGCATTAATTTCATTGTGCTTTTGCTCATTTTGAAGATTTTGACAGTTTTACCTGAAGTGTACAATCGGGCTGAAAATGCATTTAAAGCAATACAAAGTTCATTTAGGCTCTCACACCTTAACTAAATGTTGTAGACTCAAACTTGTTGCTGTCATTAGTGTATTTTAGCAACTTGAAGATGATTCCAGCATTAATTTCATTGTGCTTTTGCTCATTTTGAAGATTTTGACAGTTTCACCTGAAGTGTACAATCGGGCTGAAAATGAATTTTAAAGCAATACAAAGTTAATTTTGGCTCTCACACCTTAACTAAATGTTGTAGACTCAAACTTTTTGCTGTCATTAGTGTATTTTAGCAACCTGAAGATTATTCCAGCATTAATTTCATTGTGCTTTTGCTCATTTTGAAGATTTTGACAGTTTCACCTGAAGTGTACAATCAGGTGCTGAAAACGCGTTTACAGCAATACAAAGTTCATTTAGGCTCTCACACCTTAACTAAATGTTGTAGACTCAAACTTTTTGCTGTCATTAGTGTATTTTAGCAACTTGAAGATGATTCCAGCCTTAATTTCATTGTGCTTTTGCTCATTTTGAAGATTTTGACAGTTTCACCTGAAGTGTACATTCGGGCTGAAAGTGCATTTAAAGCAATACAAAGTTCATTTTGGCTCTCACACCTTAACTAAATGTTGTACACTCAAACTTTTTACTGTCATTAGTGTATTTTAGCAACTTGAAGATGATTCCAGCATTAATTTCATTGTGCTTTTGCTCATTTTGAAGATTTTGACAGTTTCACCTGAAGTGTACAATCAGGGGCTGAAAACGCGTTTACAGCAATACAAAGTTAATTTAGAATCTCACACCTTAACTAAATGTTGTAGACTCAAACTTGTTGCTGTCATTAGTGTATTTTAGCAACTTGAAGATGATTCCAGCATTAATTTCATTGTGCTTTTGCTCATTTTGAAGATTTTGACAGTTTCACCTGAATTGTACAATCAAGGGCTGAAAACGCGTTTAAAGCAATGAAAAGTTCATTTAGGCTCTCACACCTTAACTAAATGTTGTAGACTCAAACTTTTTGCTGTCATTAGTGTATTTTAGCAACTTGAAGATGATTCCAGCATTCATTTCATTGTGCTTTTGCTCATTTTGAAGATTTTGACAGTTTCACCTGAAGTGTACAATCAGGTGCTGAAAACGCGTTTACAGCAATACAAAGTTCATTTTGGCTCTCACACCTTAACTAAATATTGTAGACTCAAACTTTTTGCTGTCATTAGTGTATTTTAGCAACTTGAAGATGATTCCAGCATTAATTTCATTGTGCTTTTGCTCATTTTGAAGATTTTGACAGTTTCACCTGAAGTGTACAATCAGGTGCTGAAAACGCGTTTACAGCAATACAAAGTTCATTTTGGCTCTCACACCTTAACTAAATGTTGTAGACTCAAACTTTTTGCTGTCATTAGTGTATTTTAGCAACTTGAAGATGATTCCAGCATTAATTTAATTGTGCTTTTGCTCATTTTGAAGATTTTGACAGTTTCACCTGAAGTGTACTATCGGGCTGAAAATGCATTTAAAGCAATACAAAGTTCATTTTGGCTCTCACACCTTAACTAAATGTTGTAGACTCAAACTTTTTGCTGTCATTAGTGTATTTTAGCAACTTGAAGATGTTTCCAGCATTAATTTCATTGTGCTTTTGCTCATTTTGAAGAATTTGACAGTTTCACCTGAAGTGTACATTCGGGCTGAAAATGCATTTAAAGCAATACAACGTTCATTTTTGGCTCTAACACCTTAACTAAATGTTGTACACTCAAACTTTTTACTGTCATTAGTGTATTTTAGCAACTTGAAGATGATTCCAGCATTAATTTCATTGTGCTTTTGCTCATTTTGATGATTTTGACAGTTTCACCTGAAGTGTACAATCAGGGGCTGAAAACGCGTTTACAGCAATACAAAGTTAATTTAGAATCTCACACCTTAACTAAATGTTGTAGACTCAAACTTGTTGCTGTCATTAGTGTATTTTAGCAACTTGAAGATGATTCCAGCATTAATTTCATTGTGCTTTTGCTCATTTTGAAGATTTTGACAGTTTCACCTGAATTGTACAATCAAGGGCTGAAAACGCGTTTAAAGCAATGAAAAGTTCATTTAGGCTCTCACACCTTAACTAAATGTTGTAGACTCAAACTTTTTGCTTTCATTAGTGTATTTTAGCAACTTGAAGATGATTCCAGCATTCATTTCATTGTGCTTTTGCTCATTTTGAAGATTTTGACAGTTTCACCTGAAGTGTACAATCAGGTGCTGAAAACGCGTTTACAGCAATACAAAGTTCATTTTGGCTCTCACACCTTAACTAAATGTTGTAGACTAAAACTTTTTGCTGTCATTAGTGTATTTTAGCAACCTGAAGATGATTCCAGCATTAATTTCATTGTGCTTTTGCTCATTTTGAAGATTTTGACAGTTTCACCTGAAGTGTACAATCAGGTGCTGAAAACGCGTTTACAGCAATACAAAGTTCATTTTGGCTCTCACACCTTAACTAAATGTTGTAGACTCAAACTTTTTGCTGTCATTAGTGTATTTTAGCAACTTGAAGATGATTCCAGCATTAATTTCATTGTGCTTTTGCTCATTTTGAAGATTTTGACAGTTTCACCTGAAGTGTACAATCAGGTGCTGAAAACGCGTTTACAGCAATACAAAGTTCATTTTGGCTCTCACACCTTAACTAAATGTTGTAGACTCAAACTTTTTGCTGTCATTAGTGTATTTTAGCAACTTGAAGATGATTCCAGCATTAATTTCATTGTGCTTTTGCTCATTTTGAAGATTTTGACAGTTTCACCTGAAGTGTACAATCGGGCTGAAAATGAATTTTAAAGCAATACAAAGTTCATTTTGGCTCTCACACCTTAACTAAATATTGTAGACTCAAACTTTTTGCTGTCATTAGTGTATTTTAGCAACTTGAAGATGATTCCAGCATTAATTTCATTGTGCTTTTGCTCATTTTGAAGAATTTGACAGTTTCACCTGAAGTGTACATTCGGGCTGAAAATGCATTTAAAGCAATACAACGTTCATTTTTGGCTCTAACACCTTAACTAAATGTTGTACACTCAAACTTTTTACTGTCATTAGTGTATTTTAGCAACTTGAAGATGATTCCAGCATTAATTTCATTGTGCTTTTGCTCATTTTGATGATTTTGACAGTTTCACCTGAAGTGTACAATCAGGGGCTGAAAACGCGTTTACAGCAATACAAAGTTAATTTAGAATCTCACACCTTAACTAAATGTTGTAGACTCAAACTTGTTGCTGTCATTAGTGTATTTTAGCAACTTGAAGATGATTCCAGCATTAATTTCATTGTGCTTTTGCTCATTTTGAAGATTTTGACAGTTTCACCTGAATTGTACAATCAAGGGCTGAAAACGCGTTTAAAGCAATGAAAAGTTCATTTAGGCTCTCACACCTTAACTAAATGTTGTAGACTCAAACTTTTTGCTTTCATTAGTGTATTTTAGCAACTTGAAGATGATTCCAGCATTCATTTCATTGTGCTTTTGCTCATTTTGAAGATTTTGACAGTTTCACCTGAAGTGTACAATCAGGTGCTGAAAACGCGTTTACAGCAATACAAAGTTCATTTTGGCTCTCACACCTTAACTAAATGTTGTAGACTAAAACTTTTTGCTGTCATTAGTGTATTTTAGCAACCTGAAGATGATTCCAGCATTAATTTCATTGTGCTTTTGCTCATTTTGAAGATTTTGACAGTTTCACCTGAAGTGTACAATCAGGTGCTGAAAACGCGTTTACAGCAATACAAAGTTCATTTTGGCTCTCACACCTTAACTAAATGTTGTAGACTCAAACTTTTTGCTGTCATTAGTGTATTTTAGCAACTTGAAGATGATTCCAGCATTAATTTCATTGTGCTTTTGCTCATTTTGAAGATTTTGACAGTTTCACCTGAAGTGTACAATCAGGTGCTGAAAACGCGTTTACAGCAATACAAAGTTCATTTTGGCTCTCACACCTTAACTAAATGTTGTAGACTCAAACTTTTTGCTGTCATTAGTGTATTTTAGCAACTTGAAGATGATTCCAGCATTAATTTCATTGTGCTTTTGCTCATTTTGAAGATTTTGACAGTTTCACCTGAAGTGTACAATCGGGCTGAAAATGAATTTTAAAGCAATACAAAGTTCATTTTGGCTCTCACACCTTAACTAAATAT
Source organism: Leptonotus elevatus (assembly GCF_054856555.1). Taxonomy (NCBI): domain Eukaryota; kingdom Metazoa; phylum Chordata; class Actinopteri; order Syngnathiformes; family Syngnathidae; genus Leptonotus; species Leptonotus elevatus. The sequence goes on along the minus strand of NW_028233755.1, from coordinate 80,203 downwards.
TGTAGACTCAAACTTTTTGCTGTCATTAGTGTATTTTAGCAACTTGAAGATGATTCCAGCATTAATTTCATTGTGCTTTTGCTCATTTTGAAGAATTTGACAGTTTCACCTGAAGTGTACATTCGGGCTGAAAATGCATTTAAAGCAATACAACGTTCATTTTTGGCTCTAACACCTTAACTAAATGTTGTACACTCAAACTTTTTACTGTCATTAGTGTATTTTAGCAACTTGAAGATGATTCCAGCATTAATTTCATTGTGCTTTTGCTCATTTTGATGATTTTGACAGTTTCACCTGAAAAGTACAATCAGGGGCTGAAAACGCGTTTACAGCAATACAAAGTTAATTTAGAATCTCACACCTTAACTAAATGTTGTAGACTCAAACTTGTTGCTGTCATTAGTGTATTTTAGCAACTTGAAGATGATTCCAGCATTAATTTCATTGTGCTTTTGCTCATTTTGAAGAATTTGACAGTTTCACCTGAAGTGTACATTCGGGCTGAAAATGCATTTAAAGCAATACAACGTTCATTTTTGGCTCTAACACCTTAACTAAATGTTGTACACTCAAACTTTTTACTGTCATTAGTGTATTTTAGCAACTTGAAGATGATTCCAGCAATAATTTCATTGTGCTTTTGCTCATTTTGATGATTTTGACAGTTTCACCTGAAGTGTACAATCAGGGGCTGAAAACGCGTTTACAGCAATACAAAGTTAATTTAGAATCTCACACCTTAACTAAATGTTGTAGACTCAAACTTGTTGCTGTCATTAGTGTATTTTAGCAACTTGAAGATGATTCCAGCATTAATTTCATTGTGCTTTTGCTCATTTTGAAGATTTTGACAGTTTCACCTGAATTGTACAATCAAGGGCTGAAAACGCGTTTAAAGCAATGAAAAGTTCATTTAGGCTCTCACACCTTAACTAAATGTTGTAGACTCAAACTTTTTGCTTTCATTAGTGTATTTTAGCAACTTGAAGATGATTCCAGCATTCATTTCATTGTGCTTTTGCTCATTTTGAAGATTTTGACAGTTTCACCTGAAGTGTACAATCAGGTGCTGAAAACGCGTTTACAGCAATACAAAGTTCATTTTGGCTCTCACACCTTAACTAAATGTTGTAGACTAAAACTTTTTGCTGTCATTAGTGTATTTTAGCAACCTGAAGATGATTCCAGCATTAATTTCATTGTGCTTTTGCTCATTTTGAAGATTTTGACAGTTTCACCTGAAGTGTACAATCAGGTGCTGAAAACGCGTTTACAGCAATACAAAGTTCATTTTGGCTCTCACACCTTAACTAAATGTTGTAGACTCAAACTTTTTGCTGTCATTAGTGTATTTTAGCAACTTGAAGATGATTCCAGCATTAATTTCATTGTGCTTTTGCTCATTTTGAAGATTTTGACAGTTTCACCTGAAGTGTACAATCAGGTGCTGAAAACGCGTTTACAGCAATACAAAGTTCATTTTGGCTCTCACACCTTAACTAAATGTTGTAGACTCAAACTTTTTGCTGTCATTAGTGTATTTTAGCAACTTGAAGATGATTCCAGCATTAATTTCATTGTGCTTTTGCTCATTTTGAAGATTTTGACAGTTTCACCTGAAGTGTACAATCGGGCTGAAAATGAATTTTAAAGCAATACAAAGTTCATTTTGGCTCTCACACCTTAACTAAATATTGTAGACTCAAACTTTTTGCTGTCATTAGTGTATTTTAGCAACTTGAAGATGATTCCAGCATTAATTTCCTTGTGCTTTTGCTCATTTTGAAGATTTTGACAGTTTCACCTGAAGTGTACAATCAGGTGCTGAAAACGCGTTTACAGCAATACAAAGTTCATTTTGGCTCTCACACCTTAACTAAATGTTGTAGACTCAAACTTTTTGCTGTCATTAGTGTATTTTAGCAACTTGAAGATGATTCCAGCATTAATTTCATTGTGCTTTTGCTCATTTTGAAGATTTTGACAGTTTCACCTGAACTGTACAATCAGGTGCTGAAAACGCGTTTACAGCAATACAAAGTTCATTTTGGCTCTCACACCTTAACTAAATGTTGTAGACTCAAACTTTTTGCTGTCATTAGTGTATTTTAGCAACTTGAAGATGATTCCAGCATTAATTTCATTGTGCTTTTGCTCATTTTGAAGATTTTGACAGTTTCACCTGAAGTGTACAATCGGGCTGAAAATGAATTTTAAAGCAATACAAAGTTCATTTTGGCTCTCACACCTTAACTAAATATTGTAGACTCAAACTTTTTGCTGTCATTAGTGTATTTTAGCAACTTGAAGATGATTCCAGCATTAATTTCATTGTGCTTTTGCTCATTTTGAAGATTTTGACAGTTTCACCTGAAGTGTACAATCAGGTGCTGAAAACGCGTTTACAGCAATACAAAGTTCATTTTGGCTCTCACACCTTAACTAAATGTTGTAGACTCAAACTTTTTGCTGTCATTAGTGTATTTTAGCAACTTGAAGATGATTCCAGCATTAATTTAATTGTGCTTTTGCTCATTTTGAAGATTTTGACAGTTTCACCTGAAGTGTACTATCGGGCTGAAAATGCATTTAAAGCAATACAAAGTTCATTTTGGCTCTCACACCTTAACTAAATGTTGTAGACTCAAACTTTTTGCTGTCATTAGTGTATTTTAGCAACTTGAAGATGTTTCCAGCATTAATTTCATTGTGCTTTTGCTCATTTTGAAGAATTTGACAGTTTCACCTGAAGTGTACATTCGGGCTGAAAATGCATTTAAAGCAATACAACGTTCATTTTTGGCTCTAACACCTTAACTAAATGTTGTACACTCAAACTTTTTACTGTCATTAGTGTATTTTAGCAACTTGAAGATGATTCCAGCATTAATTTCATTGTGCTTTTGCTCATTTTGATGATTTTGACAGTTTCACCTGAAGTGTACAATCAGGGGCTGAAAACGCGTTTACAGCAATACAAAGTTAATTGAGAATCTCACACCTTAACTAAATGTTGTAGACTCAAACTTGTTGCTGTCATTAGTGTATTTTAGCAACTTGAAGATGATTCCAGCATTAATTTCATTGTGCTTTTGCTCATTTTGAAGATTTTGACAGTTTCACCTGAATTGTACAATCAAGGGCTGAAAACGCGTTTAAAGCAATGAAAAGTTCATTTAGGCTCTCACACCTTAACTAAATGTTGTAGACTCAAACTTTTTGCTTTCATTAGTGTATTTTAGCAACTTGAAGATGATTCCAGCATTCATTTCATTGTGCTTTTGCTCATTTTGAAGATTTTGACAGTTTCACCTGAAGTGTACAATCGGGCTGAAAATGAATTTTAAAGCAATACAAAGTTAATTTTGGCTCTCACACCTTAACTAAATGTTGTAGACTCAAACTTTTTGCTGTCATTAGTGTATTTTAGCAACTTGAAGATGATTCCAGCATTAATTTCATTGTGCTTTTGCTCATTTTGAAGATTTTGACATTTTCACCTGAAGTGTACAATCAGGTGCTGAAAACGTGTTTACAGCAATACAAAGTTCATTTTGGCTCTCACACCTTAACTAAATGTTGTAGACTAAAACTTTTTGCTGTCATTAGTGTATTTTAGCAACCTGAAGATGATTCCAGCATTAATTTCATTGTGCTTTTGCTCATTTTGAAGATTTTGACAGTTTTACCTGAAGTGTACAATCGGGCTGAAAATGCATTTAAAGCAATACAAAGTTCATTTTGGCTCTCACACCTTAACTAAATGTTGTAGACTAAAACTTTTTGCTGTCATTAGTGTATTTTAGCAACCTGAAGATGATTCCAGCATTAATTTCATTGTGCTTTTGCTCATTTTGAAGATTTTGACAGTTTCACCTGAAGTGTACTATCGGGCTGAAAATGCATTTAAAGCAATACAAAGTTAATTTTTGCTCTCACACCTTAACTAAATGTTGTAGACTCAAACCTTTTGCTGTCATTAGTGTATTTTAGCAACTTGAAGATGATTCCAGCATTAATTTCATTGTGCTTTTGCTCATTTTGAAGATTTTGACAGTTTCACCTGAAGTGTACATTCAGGTGCTGAAAACGCGTTTACAGCAATAAAAAGTTCATTTTGGCTCTCACACCTTAACTAAATGTTGTAGACACAAACTTTTTGCTGTCATTAGTGTATTTTAGCAACTTGAAGATGATTCCAGCATTAATTTCATTGTGCTTTTGCTCATTTTGAAGATTTTGACAGTTTTACCTGAAGTGTACAATCGGGCTGAAAATGCATTTAAAGCAATACAAAGTTCATTTAGGCTCTCACACCTTAACTAAATGTTGTAGACTCAAACTTGTTGCTGTCATTAGTGTATTTTAGCAACTTGAAGATGATTCCAGCATTAATTTCAATGTGCTTTTGCTCATTTTGAAGATTTTGACAGTTTCACCTGAAGTGTACTATCGGGCTGAAAATGCATTTAAAGCAATACAAAGTTAATTTTTGCTCTCACACCTTAACTAAATGTTGTAGACTCAAACTTTTTGCTGTCATTAGTGTATTTTAGCAACTTGAAGATGATTCCAGCATTAATTTCATTGTGCTTTTGCTCATTTTGAAGATTTTGACAGTTTCACCTGAAGTGTACATTCAGGTGCTGAAAACGCGTTTACAGCAATAAAAAGTTCATTTTGGCTCTCACACCTTAACTAAATGTTGTAGACACAAACTTTTTGCTGTCATTAGTGTATTTTAGCAACTTGAAGATGATTCCAGCATTAATTTCATTGTGCTTTTGCTCATTTTGAAGATTTTGACAGTTTTACCTGAAGTGTACAATCGGGCTGAAAATGCATTTAAAGCAATACAAAGTTCATTTAGGCTCTCACACCTTAACTAAATGTTTTAGACTCAAACTTTTTGCTGTCATTAGTGTATTTTAGCAACTTGAAGATGATTCCAACATTAATTTCATTGTGCTTTTGCTCATTTTGAAGATTTTGACAGTTTCACCTGAATTGTACAATCAAGGGCTGAAAACGCGTTTAAAGCAATGAAAAGTTCATTTAGGCTCTCACACCTTAACTAAATGTTGTAGACTCAAACTTTTTGCTGTCATTAGTGTATTTTAGCAACTTGAAGATGATTCCAACATTAATTTCATTGTGCTTTTGCTCATTTTGAAGATTTTGACAGTTTCACCTGAAGTGTACAATCGGGCTGAAAATGAATTTTAAAGCAATACAAAGTTCATTTTGGCTCTCACACCTTAACTAAATATTGTAGACTCAAACTTTTTGCTGTCATTAGTGTATTTTAGCAACTTGAAGATGATTCCAGCATTAATTTCATTGTGCTTTTGCTCATTTTGAAGATTTTGACAGTTTCACCTGAAGTGTACAATCAGGTGATGAAAATGCATTTAAAGCCATAAAAAGTTTATTTAGGCTCTCACACCTTAACTAAATGTTGTAGACTCAAACTTTTTGCTGTCATTAGTGTATTTTAGCAACTTGAAGATGATTCCAGCATTAATTTCATTGTGCTTTTGCTCATTTTGAAGATTTTGACATTTTCACCTGAAGTGTACAATCAGGTGCTGAAAACGTGTTTACAGCAATACAAAGTTCATTTTGGCTCTCACACCTTAACTAAATGTTGTAGACTAAAACTTTTTGCTGTCATTAGTGTATTTTAGCAACCTGAAGATGATTCCAGCATTAATTTCATTGTGCTTTTGCTCATTTTAAAGATTTTGACAGTTTCACCTGAAGTGTACTATCGGGCTGAAAATGCATTTAAAGCAATACAAAGTTAATTTTTGCTCTCACACCTTAACTAAATGTTGTAGACTCAAACCTTTTGCTGTCATTAGTGTATTTTAGCAACTTGAAGATGATTCCAGCATTAATTTCATTGTGCTTTTGCTCATTTTGAAGATTTTGACAGTTTCACCTGAATTGTACAATCAAGGGCTGAAAACGCGTTTAAAGCAATGAAAAGTTCATTTAGGCTCTCACACCTTAACTAAATGTTGTAGACTCAAACTTTTTGCTTTCATTAGTGTATTTTAGCAACTTGAAGATGATTCCAGCATTCATTTCATTGTGCTTTTGCTCATTTTGAAGATTTTGACAGTTTTACCTGAAGTGTACAATCGGGCTGAAAATGAATTTTAAAGCAATACAAAGTTCATTTTGGCTCTCACACCTTAACTAAATGTTGTAGACTCAAACTTTTTGCTGTCATTAGTGTATTTTAGCAACTTGAAGATGATTCCAGCATTAATTTAATTGTGCTTTTGCTCATTTTGAAGATTTTGACAGTTTCACCTGAAGTGTACTATCGGGCTGAAAATGCATTTAAAGCAATACAAAGTTCATTTTGGCTCTCACACCTTAACTAAATGTTGTAGACTCAAACTTTTTGCTGTCATTAGTGTATTTTAGCAACTTGAAGATGTTTCCAGCATTAATTTCATTGTGCTTTTGCTCATTTTGAAGAATTTGACAGTTTCACCTGAAGTGTACATTCGGGCTGAAAATGCATTTAAAGCAATACAACGTTCATTTTGGCTCTAACACCTTAACTAAATGTTGTACACTCAAACTTTTTACTGTCATTAGTGTATTTTAGCAACTTGAAGATGATTCCAGCATTAATTTCATTGTGCTTTTGCTCATTTTGATGATTTTGACAGTTTCACCTGAAGTGTACAATCAGGGGCTGAAAACGCGTTTACAGCAATACAAAGTTAATTTAGAATCTCACACCTTAACTAAATGTTGTAGACTCAAACTTGTTGCTGTCATTAGTGTATTTTAGCAACTTGAAGATGATTCCAGCATTAATTTCATTGTGCTTTTGCTCATTTTGAAGATTTTGACAGTTTCACCTGAATTGTACAATCAAGGGCTGAAAACGCGTTTAAAGCAATGAAAAGTTCATTTAGGCTCTCACACCTTAACTAAATGTTGTAGACTCAAACTTTTTGCTTTCATTAGTGTATTTTAGCAACTTGAAGATGATTCCAGCATTCATTTCATTGTGCTTTTGCTCATTTTGAAGATTTTGACAGTTTCACCTGAAGTGTACAATCGGGCTGAAAATGAATTTTAAAGCAATACAAAGTTAATTTTGGCTCTCACACCTTAACTAAATGTTGTAGACTAAAACTTTTTGCTGTCATTAGTGTATTTTAGCAACCTGAAGATGATTCCAGCATTAATTTCATTGTGCTTTTGCTCATTTTGAAGATTTTGACAGTTTCACCTGAAGTGTACATTCAGGTGCTGAAAACGCGTTTACAGCAATAAAAAGTTCATTTTGGCTCTCACACCTTAACTAAATGTTGTAGACACAAACTTTTTGCTGTCATTAGTGTATTTTAGCAACTTGAAGATGATTCCAGCATTAATTTCATTGTGCTTTTGCTCATTTTGAAGATTTTGACAGTTTTACCTGAAGTGTACAATCGGGCTGAAAATGCATTTAAAGCAATACAAAGTTAATTTAGGCTCTCACACCTTAACTAAATGTTGTAGACTCAAACTTGTTGCTGTCATTAGTGTATTTTAGCAACTTGAAGATGATTCCAGCATTAATTTCATTGTGCTTTTGCTCATTTTGAAGATTTTGACAGTTTTACCTGAAGTGTACATTCGGGCTGAAAATGCATTTAAAGCAATACAACGTTCATTTTGGCTCTAACACCTTAACTAAATGTTGTACACTCAAACTTTTTACTGTCATTAGTGTATTTTAGCAACTTGAAGATGATTCCAGCATTAATTTCATTGTGCTTTTGCTCATTTTGAAGATTTTGACAGTTTCACCTGAAGTGTACATTCAGGTGCTGAAAACGCGTTTACAGCAATAAAAAGTTCATTTTGGCTCTCACACCTTAACTAAATGTTGTAGACACAAACTTTTTGCTGTCATTAGTGTATTTTAGCAACTTGAAGATGATTCCAGCATTAATTTCATTGTGCTTTTGCTCATTTTGAAGATTTTGACAGTTTTACCTGAAGTGTACAATCGGGCTGAAAATGCATTTAAAGCAATACAAAGTTCATTTAGGCTCTCACACCTTAACTAAATGTTGTAGACTCAAACTTGTTGCTGTCATTAGTGTATTTTAGCAACTTGAAGATGATTCCAGCATTAATTTCATTGTGCTTTTGCTCATTTTGAAGATTTTGACAGTTTTACCTGAAGTGTACAATCGGGCTGAAAATGCATTTAAAGCAATACAAAGTTCATTTAGGCTCTCACACCTCAACTAAATGTTGTAGACTCAAACTTTTTGCTGTCATTAGTGTATTTTAGCAACTTGAAGATGATTCCAGCATTAATTTTATTGTGCTTTTGCTCATTTTGAAGATTTTGACAGTTTCACCTGAAGTGTACAATCAGGTGCTGAAAATGCATTTAAAGCCATAAAAAGTTAATTTAGGCTCTCACACCTTAACTAAATGTTGTAGACTCAAACTTGTTGCTGTCATTAGTGTATTTTAGCAACTTGAAGATGATTCCAGCATTAATTTCATTGTGCTTTTGCTCATTTTGAAGATTTTGACAGTTTCACCTGAATTGTACAATCAAGGGCTGAAAACGCGTTTAAAGCAATGAAAAGTTCATTTAGGCTCTCACACCTTAACTAAATGTTGTAGACTCAAACTTTTTGCTGTCATTAGTGTATTTTAGCAACTTGAAGATGATTCCAGCATTCATTTCATTGTGCTTTTGCTCATTTTGAAGATTTTGACAGTTTCACCTGAAGTGTACAATCAGGTGCTGAAAACGCGTTTACAGCAATACAAAGTTCATTTTGGCTCTCACACCTTAACTAAATGTTGTAGACTAAAACTTTTTGCTGTCATTAGTGTATTTTAGCAACCTGAAGATGATTCCAGCATTAATTTCATTGTGCTTTTGCTCATTTTGAAGATTTTGACAGTTTCACCTGAAGTGTACAATCAGGTGCTGAAAACGCGTTTACAGCAATACAAAGTTCATTTTGGCTCTCACACCTTAACTAAATGTTGTAGACTCAAACTTTTTGCTGTCATTAGTGTATTTTAGCAACTTGAAGATGATTCCAGCATTAATTTCATTGTGCTTTTGCTCATTTTGAAGATTTTGACAGTTTCACCTGAAGTGTACTATCAGGCTGAAAATGCATTTAAAGCAATACAAAGTTAATTTTTGCTCTCACACCTTAACTAAATGTTGTAGACTCAAACCTTTTGCTGTCATTAGTGTATTTTAGCAACTTGAAGATGATTCCAGCATTAATTTCATTGTGCTTTTGCTCATTTTGAAGATTTTGACAGTTTCACCTGAAGTGTACATTCAGGTGCTGAAAACGCGTTTACAGCAATAAAAAGTTCATTTTGGCTCTCACACCTTAACTAAATGTTGTAGACACAAACTTTTTGCTGTCATTAGTGTATTTTAGCAACTTGAAGATGATTCCAGCATTAATTTCATTGTGCTTTTGCTCATTTTGAAGATTTTGACAGTTTCACCTGAAGTGTACAATCAGGTGCTGAAAACGCGTTTACAGCAATACAAAGTTCATTTTGGCTCTCACACCTTAACTAAATGTTGTAGACACAAACTTTTTGCTGTCATTAGTGTATTTTAGCAACTTGAAGATGATTCCAGCATTAATTTCATTGTGCTTTGGCTCATTTTGAAGATTTTGACAGTTTTACCTGAAGTGTACAATCGGGCTGAAAATGCATTTAAAGCAATACAAAGTTCAGTTAGGCTCTCACACCTTAACTAAATGTTGTAGACTCAAACTTGTTGCTGTCATTAGTGTATTTTAGCAACTTGAAGATGATTCCAGCATTAATTTCATTGTGCTTTTGCTCATTTTGAAGATTTTGACAGTTTTACCTGAAGTGTACAATCGGGCTGAAAATGCATTTAAAGCAATACAAAGTTCATTTAGGCTCTCACACCTTAACTAAATGTTGTAGACTAAAACTTTTTGCTGTCATTAGTGTATTTTAGCAACCTGAAGATGATTCCAGCATTAATTTCATTGTGATTTTGCTCATTTTGAAGATTTTGACAGTTTCACCTGAAGTGTACAATCGGGCTGAAAATGAATTTTAAAGCAATACAAAGTTCATTTTGGTTCTCACACCTTAACTAAATATTGTAGACTCAAACTTTTTGCTGTCATTAGTGTATTTTAGCAACTTGAAGATGATTCCAGCATTAATTTCATTGTGCTTTTGCTCATTTTGAAGATTTTGACAGTTTCACCTGAAGTGTACAATCAGGTGCTGAAAATGCATTTAAAGCCATAAAAAGTTAATTTAGGCTCTCACACCTTAACTAAATGTTGTAGACTCAAACTTGTTGCTGTCATTAATGTATTTTAGCAACTTGAAGATGATTCCAGCATTAATTTCATTGTGCTTTTGCTCATTTTGAAGATTTTGACAGTTTTACCTGAATTGTACAATCAAGGGCTGAAAACGCTTTTAAAGCAATGAAAAGTTCATTTAGGCTCTCACACCTTTACTAAATGTTGTAGACTCAAACTTTTTGCTGTCATTAGTGTATTTTAGCAACTTGAAGATGATTCCAGCATTCATTTCATTGTGCTTTTGCTCATTTTGAAGATTTTGACAGTTTCACCTGAAGTGTACAATCAGGTGCTGAAAACGCGTTTACAGCAATACAAAGTTCATTTTGGCTCTCACACCTTAACTAAATGTTGTAGACACAAACTTTTTGCTGTCATTAGTGTATTTTAGCAACTTGAAGATGATTCCAGCATTAATTTCATTGTGCTTTGGCTCATTTTGAAGATTTTGACAGTTTTACCTGAAGTGTACAATCGGGCTGAAAATGCATTTAAAGCAATACAAAGTTCATTTAGGCTCTCACACCTTAACTAAATGTTGTAGACTCAAACTTGTTGCTGTCATTAGTGTATTTTAGCAACTTGAAGATGATTCCAGCATTAATTTCATTGTGCTTTTGCTCATTTTGAAGATTTTGACAGTTTTACCTGAAGTGTACAATCGGGCTGAAAATGCATTTAAAGCAATACAAAGTTCATTTAGGCTCTCACACCTTAACTAAATGTTGTAGACTAAAACTTTTTGTTGTCATTAGTGTATTTTAGCAACCTGAAGATGATTCCAGCATTAATTTCATTGTGATTTTGCTCATTTTGAAGATTTTGACAGTTTTACCTGAAGTGTACAATCGGGCTGAAAATGCATTTAAAGCAATACAAAGTTCATTTAGGCTCTCACACCTTAACTAAATGTTGTAGACTCAAACTTTTTGCTGTCATTAGTGTATTTTAGCAACTTGAAGATGATTCCAGCATTAATTTCATTGTGCTTTTGCTCATTTTGAAGATTTTGACAGTTTCACCTGAAGTGTACAATCAGGTGCTGAAAATGCATTTAAAGCCATAAAAAGTTAATTTAGGCTCTCACACCTTAACTAAATGTTGTAGACTCAAACTTGTTGCTGTCATTAGTGTATTTTAGCAACTTGAAGATGATTCCAGCATTAATTTCATTGTGCTTTTGCTCATTTTGAAGATTTTGACAGTTTTACCTGAATTGTACAATCAAGGGCTGAAAACGCGTTTAAAGCAATGAAAAGTTCATTTAGGCTCTCACACCTTTACTAAATGTTGTAGACTCAAACTTTTTGCTGTCATTAGTGTATTTTAGCAACTTGAAGATGATTCCAGCATTCATTTCATTGTGCTTTTGCTCATTTTGAAGATTTTGACAGTTTCACCTGAAGTGTACAATCGGCCTGATAATGCATTTAAAGCAATACAAAGTTCATTTTGGCTCTCACACCTTAACTAAATGTTGTAGACTCAAACTTTTTGCTGTCATTAGTGTATTTTAGCATATTGAAGATGATTCCAGCATTAATTTCATTGTGCTTTTTCTCATTTTGAAGATTTTGACACTTTCACCTGAAGTGTCCAATCGGGCTGAAAATGCATTTAAAGCAATACAAAGTTAATTTTGGCTCTCACACCTTAACTAAATGTTGTAGACTCAAACTTTTTGCTGTCATTAGTGTATTTTAGCAACTTGAAGATGATTCCAGCATTAATTTCATTGTGCTTTTGCTAATTTTGAAGATTTTGACAGTTTCACCTGAAGTGTACAATCAGGTGCTGAAAACGCGTTTACAGCAATACAAAGTTCATTTTGGCTCTCACACCTTAACTAAATGTTGTAGACTAAAACTTTTTGCTGTCATTAGTGTATTTTAGCAACCTGAAGATGATTCCAGCATTAATTTCATTGTGCTTTTGCTCATTTTGAAGATTTTGAAGGTTTCACCTGAAGTGTACTATCGGGCTGAAAATGCATTTAAAGCAATACAAAGTTAAGTTTTTGCTCTCACACCTTAACTAAATGTTGTAGACTCAAACTTTTTGCTGTCATTAGTGTATTTTAGCAACTTGAAGATGATTCCAGCATTAATTTCATTGTGCTTTTGCTCATTTTGAAGAGTTTGACAGTTTCACCTGAAGTGTACAATCAGGTGCTGAAAACGCGTTTACAGCAATACAAAGTTCATTTTGGCTCTCACACCTTAACTAAATGTTGTAGACTCAAACTTTTTGCTGTCATTAGTGTATTTTAGCAACTTGAAGATGATTCCAGCATTAATTTAATTGTGCTTTTGCTCATTTTGAAGATTTTGACAGTTTCACCTGAAGTGTACTATCGGGCTGAAAATGCATTTAAAGCAATACAAAGTTCATTTTGGCTCTCACACCTTAACTAAATGTTGTAGACTCAAACTTTTTGCTGTCATTAGTGTATTTTAGCAACTTGAAGATGTTTCCAGCATTAATTTCATTGTGCTTTTGCTCATTTTGAAGAATTTGACAGTTTCACCTGAAGTGTACATTCGGGCTGAAAATGCATTTAAAGCAATACAACGTTCATTTTGGCTCTAACACCTTAACTAAATGTTGTACACTCAAACTTTTTACTGTCATTAGTGTATTTTAGCAACTTGAAGATGATTCCAGCATTAATTTCATTGTGCTTTTGCTCATTTTGATGATTTTGACAGTTTCACCTGAAGTGTACAATCAGGGGCTGAAAACGCGTTTACAGCAATACAAAGTTAATTTAGAATCTAACACCTTAACTAAATGTTGTAGACTCAAACTTGTTGCTGTCATTAGTGTATTTTAGCAACTTGAAGATGATTCCAGCATTAATTTCATTGTGCTTTTGCTCATTTTGAAGATTTTGACAGTTTCACCTGAAGTGTACATTCGGGCTGAAAATGCATTTAAAGCAATACAACGTTCATTTTGGCTCTAACACCTTAACTAAATGTTGTACACTCAAACTTTTTACTGTCATTAGTGTATTTTAGCAACTTGAAGATGATTCCAGCATTAATTTCATTGTGCTTTTGCTCATTTTGATGATTTTGACAGTTTCACCTGAAGTGTACAATCAGGGGCTGAAAACGCGTTTAAAGCAATACAAAGTTAATTTAGAATCTAACACCTTAACTAAATGTTGTAGACTCAAACTTGTTGCTGTCATTAGTGTATTTTAGCAACTTGAAGATGATTCCAGCATTAATTTCATTGTGCTTTTGCTCATTTTGAAGATTTTGACAGTTTCACCTGAATTGTACAATCAAGGGCTGAAAACGCGTTTAAAGCAATGAAAAGTTCATTTAGGCTATCACACCTTAACTAAATGTTGTAGACTCAAACTTTTTGCTTTCATTAGTGTATTTTAGCAACTTGAAGATGATTCCAGCATTCATTTCATTGTGCTTTTGCTCATTTTGAAGATTTTGACAGTTTCACCTGAAGTGTACAATCGGGCTGAAAATGAATTTTAAAGCAATACAAAGTTAATTTTGGCTCTCACACCTTAACTAAATGTTGTAGACTCAAACTTTTTGCTGTCATTAGTGTATTTTAGCATATTGAAGATGATTCCAGCATTAATTTCATTGTGCTTTTTCTCATTTTGAAGATTCTGACACTTTCACCTGAAGTGTCCAATCGGGCTGAAAATGCATTTAAAGCAATACAAAGTTAATTTTGGCTCTCACACCTTAACTAAATGTTGTAGACTCAAACTTTTTGCTGTCATTAGTGTATTTTAGCAACTTGAAGATGATTCCAGCATTAATTTCATTGTGCTTTTGCTAATTTTGAAGATTTTGACAGTTTCACCTGAAGTGTACAATCAGGTGCTGAAAACGCGTTTACAGCAATACAAAGTTCATTTTGGCTCTCACACCTTAACTAAATGTTGTAGACTAAAACTTTTTGCTGTCATTAGTGTATTTTAGCAACCTGAAGATGATTCCAGCATTAATTTCATTGTGCTTTTGCTCATTTTGAAGATTTTGACAGTTTCACCTGAAGTGTACTATCGGGCTGAAAATGCATTTAAAGCAATACAAAGTTCATTTTGGCTCTCACACCTTAACTAAATGTTGTAGACTCAAACTTTTTGCTGTCATTAGTGTATTTTAGCAACTTGAAGATGTTTCCAGCATTAATTTCATTGTGCTTTTGCTCATTTTGAAGAATTTGACAGTTTCACCTGAAGTGTACATTCGGGCTGAAAATGCATTTAAAGCAATACAACGTTCATTTTGGCTCTAACACCTTAACTAAATGTTGTACACTCAAACTTTTTACTGTCATTAGTGTATTTTAGCAACTTGAAGATGATTCCAGCATTAATTTCATTGTGCTTTTGCTCATTTTGATGATTTTGACAGTTTCACCTGAAGTGTACAATCAGGGGCTGAAAACGCGTTTACAGCAATACAAAGTTAATTTAGAATCTAACACCTTAACTAAATGTTGTAGACTCAAACTTGTTGCTGTCATTAGTGTATTTTAGCAACTTGAAGATGATTCCAGCATTAATTTCATTGTGCTTTTGCTCATTTTGAAGATTTTGACAGTTTCACCTGAATTGTACAATCAAGGGCTGAAAACGCGTTTAAAGCAATGAAAAGTTCATTTAGGCTATCACACCTTAACTAAATGTTGTAGACTCAAACTTTTTGCTTTCATTAGTGTATTTTAGCAACTTGAAGATGATTCCAGCATTCATTTCATTGTGCTTTTGCTCATTTTGAAGATTTTGACAGTTTCACCTGAAGTGTACAATCGGGGTGAAAATGAATTTTAAAGCAATACAAAGTTAATTTTGGCTCTCACACCTTAACTAAATGTTGTAGACTCAAACTTTTTGCTGTCATTAGTGTATTTTAGCAACTTGAAGATGATTCCAGCATTAATTTCATTGTGCTTTTGCTCATTTTGAAGATTTTGACATTTTCACCTGAAGTGTACAATCAGGTGCTGAAAACGTGTTTACAGCAATACAAAGTTCATTTTGGCTCTCACACCTTAACTAAATGTTGTAGACTAAAACTTTTTGCTGTCATTAGTGTATTTTAGCAACCTGAAGATGATTCCAGCATTAATTTCATTGTGCTTTTGCTCATTTTGATGATTTTGACAGTTTTACCTGAAGTGTACTATCGGGCTGAAAATGCATTTAAAGCAATACAAAGTTAATTTTTGCTCTCACACCTTAACTAAATGTTGTAGACTCAAACCTTTTGCTGTCATTAGTGTATTTTAGCAACTTGAAGATGATTCCAGCATTAATTTCATTGTGCTTTTGCTCATTTTGAAGATTTTGACAGTTTCACCTGAAGTGTACATTCAGGTGCTGAAAACGCGTTTACAGCAATAAAAAGTTCATTTTGGCTCTCACACCTTAACTAAATGTTGTAGACACAAACTTTTTGCTGTCATTAGTGTATTTTAGCAACTTGAAGATGATTCCAGCATTAATTTCATTGTGCTTTTGCTCATTTTAAAGATTTTGACAGTTTTACCTGAAGTGTACAATCGGGCTGAAAATGCATTTAAAGCAATACAAAGTTCATTTAGGCTCTCACACCTTAACTAAATGTTGTAGACTCAAACTTGTTGCTGTCATTAGTGTATTTTAGCAACTTGAAGATGATTCCAGCATTAATTTCATTGTGCTTTTGCTCATTTTGAAGATTTTGACAGTTTCACCTGAAGTGTACAATCGGGCTGAAAATGAATTTTAAAGCAATACAAAGTTAATTTTGGCTCTCACACCTTAACTAAATGTTGTAGACTCAAACTTTTTGCTGTCATTAGTGTATTTTAGCAACTTGAAGATTATTCCAGCATTAATTTCATTGTGCTTTTGCTCATTTTGAAGATTTTGACAGTTTCACCTGAAGTGTACAATCAGGTGCTGAAAACGCGTTTACAGCAATACAAAGTTAATTTAGGCTCTCACACCTTAACTAAATGTTGTAGACTCAAACTTTTTGCTGTCATTAGTGTATTTTAGCAACTTGAAGATGATTCCAGCCTTAATTTCATTGTGCTTTTGCTCATTTTGAAGATTTTGACAGTTTCACCTGAAGTGTACATTCGGGCTGAAAGTGCATTTAAAGCAATACAAAGTTCATTTTGGCTCTCACACCTTAACTAAATGTTGTACACTCAAACTTTTTACTGTCATTAGTGTATTTTAGCAACTTGAAGATGATTCCAGCATTAATTTCATTGTGCTTTTGCTCATTTTGAAGATTTTGACAGTTTCACCTGAAGTGTACAATCAGGGGCTGAAAACGCGTTTACAGCAATACAAAGTTAATTTAGAATCTCACACCTTAACTAAATGTTGTAGACTCAAACTTTTTGCTGTCATTAGTGTATTTTAGCAACTTGAAGATGATTCCAGCATTCATTTCATTGTGCTTTTGCTCATTTTGAAGATTTTGACAGTTTCACCTGAAGTGTACAATCAGGTGCTGAAAACGCGTTTACAGCAATACAAAGTTCATTTTGGCTCTCACACCTTAACTAAATGTTGTAGACTAAAACTTTTTGCTGTCATTAGTGTATTTTAGCAACCTGAAGATGATTCCAGCATTAATTTCATTGTGCTTTTGCTCATTTTGAAGATTTTGACAGTTTCACCTGAAGTGTACAATCAGGTGCTGAAAACGCGTTTACAGCAATACAAAGTTCATTTTGGCTCTCACACCTTAACTAAATGTTGTAGACTAAAACTTTTTGCTGTCATTAGTGTATTTTAGCAACCTGAAGATGATTCCAGCATTAATTTCATTGTGCTTTTGCTCATTTTGAAGATTTTGACAGTTTCACCTGAAGTGTACAATCGGGCTGAAAACGCGTTTAAAGCAATACAAAGTTCATTTAGGCTCTCACACCTTAACTAAATGTTGTAGACTCAAACCTTTTGCTGTCTTTAGTGTATTTTAGCAACTTGAAGATGATTCCAGCGTTCATTTCATTGTGCTTTTGCTCATTTTGAAGATTTTGACAGTTTCACCTGAAGTGTACAATCGGGCTGAAAATGAATTTTAAAGCAATACAAAGTTCATTTTGGCTCTCACACCTTAACTAAATATTGTAGACTCAAACTTTTTGCTGTCATTAGTGTATTTTAGCAACTTGAAGATGATTCCAGCCTTAATTTCATTGTGCTTTTGCTCATTTTGAATTTTTTGACAGTTTCACCTGAAGTGTACATTCGGGCTGAAAGTGCATTTAAAGCAATACAAAGTTCATTTTGGCTCTCACACCTTAACTAAATGTTGTACACTCAAACTTTTTACTGTCATTAGTGTATTTTAGCAACTTGAAGATGATTCCAGCATTAATTTCATTGTGCTTTTGCTCATTTTGAAGATTTTGACAGTTTCACCTGAAGTGTACAATCAGGGGCTGAAAACGCGTTTACAGCAATACAAAGTTAATTTAGAATCTCACACCTTAACTAAATGTTGTAGACTCAAACTTGTTGCTGTCATTAGTGTATTTTAGCAACTTGAAGATGATTCCAGCATTAATTTCATTGTGCTTTTGCTCATTTTGAAGATTTTGACAGTTTCACCTGAATTGTACAATCAAGGGCTGAAAACGCGTTTAAAGCAATGAAAAGTTCATTTAGGCTCTCACACCTTAACTTAATGTTGTAGACTCAAACTTTTTGCTGTCATTAGTGTATTTTAGCAACTTGAAGATGATTCCAGCATTCATTTCATTGTGCTTTTGCTCATTTTGAAGATTTTGACAGTTTCACCTGAAGTGTACAATCAGGTGCTGAAAACGCGTTTACAGCAATACAAAGTTCATTTTGGCTCTCACACCTTAACTAAATGTTGTAGACACAAACTTTTTGCTGTCATTAGTGTATTTTAGCAACTTGAAGATGATTCCAGCATTAATTTCATTGTGCTTTGGCTCATTTTGAAGATTTTGACAGTTTCACCTGAAGTGTACAATCAGGTGCTGAAAACGCGTTTACAGCAATACAAAGTTCATTTTGGCTCTCACACCTTAACTAAATGTTGTAGACTAAAACTTTTTGCTGTCATTAGTGTATTTTAGCAACCTGAAGATGATTCCAGCATTAATTTCATTGTGCTTTTGCTCATTTTGAAGATTTTGACAGTTTCACCTGAAGTGTACAATCAGGTGCTGAAAACGCGTTTACAGCAATACAAAGTTCATTTTGGCTCTCACACCTTAACTAAATGTTGTAGACTCAAACTTTTTGCTGTCATTAGTGTATTTTAGCAACTTGAAGATGATTCCAGCATTAATTTCATTGTGCTTTTGCTCATTTTGAAGATTTTGACAGTTTCACCTGAAGTGTACTATCAGGCTGAAAATGCATTTAAAGCAATACAAAGTTAATTTTTGCTCTCACACCTTAACTAAATGTTGTAGACTCAAACCTTTTGCTGTCATTAGTGTATTTTAGCAACTTGAAGATGATTCCAGCATTAATTTCATTGTGCTTTTGCTCATTTTGAAGATTTTGACAGTTTCACCTGAAGTGTACATTCAGGTGCTGAAAACGCGTTTACAGCAATAAAAAGTTCATTTTGGCTCTCACACCTTAACTAAATGTTGTAGACACAAACTTTTTGCTGTCATTAGTGTATTTTAGCAACTTGAAGATGATTCCAGCATTAATTTCATTGTGCTTTTGCTCATTTTGAAGATTTTGACAGTTTCACCTGAAGTGTACAATCAGGTGCTGAAAATGCATTTAAAGCCATACAAAGTTCATTTTGGCTCTCACACCTTAACTAAATGTTGTAGACACAAACTTTTTGCTGTCATTAGTGTATTTTAGCAACTTTAAGATGATTCCAGCATTAATTTCATTGTGCTTTGGCTCATTTTGAAGATTTTGACAGTTTTACCTGAAGTGTACAATCGGGCTGAAAATGCATTTAAAGCAATACAAAGTTCATTTAGGCTCTCACACCTTAACTAAATGTTGTAGACTCAAACTTGTTGCTGTCATTAGTGTATTTTAGCAACTTGAAGATGATTCCAGCATTAATTTCATTGTGCTTTTGCTCATTTTGAAGATTTTGACAGTTTCACCTGAAGTGTACAATCAGGTGCTGAAAACGCGTTTACAGCAATACAAAGTTCATTTTGGCTCTCACACCTTAACTAAATGTTGTAGACTAAAACTTTTTGCTGTCATTAGTGTATTTTAGCAACCTGAAGATGATTCCAGCATTAATTTCATTGTGCTTTTGCTCATTTTGAAGATTTTGACAGTTTCACCTGAAGTGTACTATCGGGCTGAAAATGCATTTAAAGCAATACAAAGTTAATTTTTGCTCTCACACCTTAACTAAATGTTGTAGACTCAAACTTTTTGCTGTCATTAGTGTATTTTAGCAACTTGAAGATGATTCCAGCATTAATTTCATTGTGCTTTTGCTCATTTTGAAGAGTTTGACAGTTTCACCTGAAGTGTACAATCAGGTGCTGAAAAAGCGTTTACAGCAATACAAAGTTCATTTTGGCTCTCACACCTTAACTAAATGTTGTAGACTAAAACTTTTTGCTGTCATTAGTGTATTTTAGCAACCTGAAGATGATTCCAGCATTAATTTGATTGTGCTTTTGCTCATTTTAAAGATTTTGACAGTTTTACCTGAAGTGTACAATCGGGCTGAAAATGCATTTAAAGCAATACAAAGTTCATTTAGGCTCTCACACCTTAACTAAATGTTGTAGACTCAAACTTGTTGCTGTCATTAGTGTATTTTAGCAACTTGAAGATGATTCCAGCATTAATTTCATTGTGCTTTTGCTCATTTTGAAGATGTTGACAGTTTCACCTGAAGTGTACAATCGGGCTGAAAATGAATTTTAAAGCAATACAAAGTTAATTTTGGCTCTCACACCTTAACTAAATGTTGTAGACTCAAACTTTTTGCTGTCATTAGTGTATTTTAGCAACTTGAAGATTATTCCAGCATTAATTTCATTGTGCTTTTGCTCATTTTGAAGATTTTGACAGTTTCACCTGAAGTGTACAATCAGGTGCTGAAAACGCGTTTACAGCAATACAAAGTTAATTTAGGCTCTCACACCTTAACTAAATGTTGTAGACTCAAACTTTTTGCTGTCATTAGTGTATTTTAGCAACTTGAAGATGATTCCAGCCTTAATTTCATTGTGCTTTTGCTCATTTTGAAGATTTTGACAGTTTCACCTGAAGTGTACATTCGGGCTGAAAGTGCATTTAAAGCAATACAAAGTTCATTTTGGCTCTCACACCTTAACTAAATGTTGTACACTCAAACTTTTTACTGTCATTAGTGTATTTTAGCAACTTAAAGATGATTCCAGCATTAATTTCATTGTGCTTTTGCTCATTTTGAAGATTTTGACAGTTTCACCTGAAGTGTACAATCAGGGGCTGAAAACGCGTTTACAGCAATACAAAGTTAATTTAGAATCTCACACCTTAACTAAATGTTGTAGACTCAAACTTTTTGCTGTCATTAGTGTATTTTAGCAACTTGAAGATGATTCCAGCATTCATTTCATTGTGCTTTTGCTCATTTTGAAGATTTTGACAGTTTCACCTGAAGTGTACAATCAGGTGCTGAAAACGCGTTTACAGCAATACAAAGTTCATTTTGGCTCTCACACCTTAACTAAATGTTGTAGACTAAAACTTTTTGCTGTCATTAGTGTATTTTAGCAACCTGAAGATGATTCCAGCATTAATTTCATTGTGCTTTTGCTCATTTTGAAGATTTTGACAGTTTCACCTGAAGTGTACAATCAGGTGCTGAAAACGCGTTTACAGCAATACAAAGTTCATTTTGGCTCTCACACCTTAACTAAATGTTGTAGACTAAAACTTTTTGCTGTCATTAGTGTATTTTAGCAACCTGAAGATGATTCCAGCATTAATTTCATTGTGCTTTTGCTCATTTTGAAGATTTTGACAGTTTCACCTGAAGTGTACAATCGGGCTGAAAACGCGTTTAAAGCAATACAAAGTTCATTTAGGCTCTCACACCTTAACTAAATGTTGTAGACTCAAACCTTTTGCTGTCATTAGTGTATTTTAGCAACTTGAAGATGATTCCAGCGTTCATTTCATTGTGCTTTTGCTCATTTTGAAGATTTTGACAGTTTCACCTGAAGTGTACAATCAGGTGCTGAAAACGCGTTTACAGCAATACAAAGTTCATTTTGGCTCTCACACCTTAACTAAATGTTGTAGACTAAAACTTTTTGCTGTCATTAGTGTATTTTAGCAACCTGAAGATGATTCCAGCATTAATTTCATTGTGCTTTTGCTCATTTTGAAGATTTTGACAGTTTCACCTGAAGTGTACTATCGGGCTGAAAATGCATTTAAAGCAATACAAAGTTAATTTTTGCTCTCACACCTTAACTAAATGTTGTAGACTCAAACTTTTTGCTGTCATTAGTGTATTTTAGCAACTTGAAGATGATTCCAGCATTAATTTCATTGTGCTTTTGCTCATTTTGAAGAGTTTGACAGTTTCACCTGAAGTGTACAATCAGGTGCTGAAAAAGCGTTTACAGCAATACAAAGTTCATTTTGGCTCTCACACCTTAACTAAATGTTGTAGACTAAAACTTTTTGCTGTCATTAGTGTATTTTAGCAACCTGAAGATGATTCCAGCATTAATTTCATTGTGCTTTTGCTCATTTTGATGATTTTGACAGTTTTACCTGAAGTGTACTATCGGGCTGAAAATGCATTTAAAGCAATACAAAGTTAATTTTTGCTCTCACACCTTAACTAAATGTTGTAGACTCAAACCTTTTGCTGTCATTAGTGTATTTTAGCAACTTGAAGATGATTCCAGCATTAATTTCATTGTGCTTTTGCTCATTTTGAAGATTTTGACAGTTTCACCTGAAGTGTACAATCAGGTGCTGAAAACGCGTTTACAGCAATACAAAGTTCATTTTGGCTCTCACACCTTAACTAAATGTTGTAGACTCAAACTTTTTGCTGTCATTAGTGTATTTTAGCAACTTGAAGATGATTCCAGCATTAATTTCATTGTGCTTTTGCTCATTTTGAAGATTTTGACAGTTTCACCTGAAGTGTACTATCAGGCTGAAAATGCATTTAAAGCAATACAAAGTTAATTTTTGCTCTCACACCTTAACTAAATGTTGTAGACTCAAACCTTTTGCTGTCATTAGTGTATTTTAGCAACTTGAAGATGATTCCAGCATTAATTTCATTGTGCTTTTGCTCATTTTGAAGATTTTGACAGTTTCACCTGAAGTGTACATTCAGGTGCTGAAAACGCGTTTACAGCAATAAAAAGTTCATTTTGGCTCTCACACCTTAACTAAATGTTGTAGACACAAACTTTTTGCTGTCATTAGTGTATTTTAGCAACTTGAAGATGATTCCAGCATTAATTTCATTGTGCTTTTGCTCATTTTGAAGATTTTGACAGTTTCACCTGAAGTGTACAATCAGGTGCTGAAAACGCGTTTACAGCAATACAAAGTTCATTTTGGCTCTCACACCTTAACTAAATGTTGTAGACACAAACTTTTTGCTGTCATTAGTGTATTTTAGCAACTTTAAGATGATTCCAGCATTAATTTCATTGTGCTTTGGCTCATTTTGAAGATTTTGACAGTTTTACCTGAAGTGTACAATCGGGCTGAAAATGCATTTAAAGCAATACAAAGTTCATTTAGGCTCTCACACCTTAACTAAATGTTGTAGACTCAAACTTGTTGCTGTCATTAGTGTATTTTAGCAACTTGAAGATGATTCCAGCATTAATTTCATTGTGCTTTTGCTCATTTTGAAGATTTTGACAGTTTCACCTGAAGTGTACAATCAGGTGCTGAAAACGCGTTTACAGCAATACAAAGTTCATTTTGGCTCTCACACCTTAACTAAATGTTGTAGACTAAAACTTTTTGCTGTCATTAGTGTATTTTAGCAACCTGAAGATGATTCCAGCATTAATTTCATTGTGCTTTTGCTCATTTTGAAGATTTTGACAGTTTCACCTGAAGTGTACAATCAGGTGCTGAAAACGCGTTTACAGCAATACAAAGTTCATTTTGGCTCTCACACCTTAACTAAATGTTGTAGACTCAAACTTTTTGCTGTCATTAGTGTATTTTAGCAACTTGAAGATGATTCCAGCATTAATTTCATTGTGCTTTTGCTCATTTTGAAGATTTTGACAGTTTCACCTGAAGTGTACTATCAGGCTGAAAATGCATTTAAAGCAATACAAAGTTAATTTTTGCTCTCACACCTTAACTAAATGTTGTAGACTCAAACCTTTTGCTGTCATTAGTGTATTTTAGCAACTTGAAGATGATTCCAGCATTAATTTCATTGTGCTTTTGCTCATTTTGAAGATTTTGACAGTTTCACCTGAAGTGTACATTCAGGTGCTGAAAACGCGTTTACAGCAATAAAAAGTTCATTTTGGCTCTCACACCTTAACTAAATGTTGTAGACACAAACTTTTTGCTGTCATTAGTGTATTTTAGCAACTTGAAGATGATTCCAGCATTAATTTCATTGTGCTTTTGCTCATTTTGAAGATTTTGACAGTTTCACCTGAAGTGTACAATCAGGTGCTGAAAATGCATTTAAAGCCATACAAAGTTCATTTTGGCTCTCACACCTTAACTAAATGTTGTAGACACAAACTTTTTGCTGTCATTAGTGTATTTTAGCAACTTTAAGATGATTCCAGCATTAATTTCATTGTGCTTTGGCTCATTTTGAAGATTTTGACAGTTTTACCTGAAGTGTACAATCGGGCTGAAAATGCATTTAAAGCAATACAAAGTTCATTTAGGCTCTCACACCTTAACTAAATGTTGTAGACTCAAACTTGTTGCTGTCATTAGTGTATTTTAGCAACTTGAAGATGATTCCAGCATTAATTTCATTGTGCTTTTGCTCATTTTGAAGATTTTGACAGTTTCACCTGAAGTGTACAATCAGGTGCTGAAAACGCGTTTACAGCAATACAAAGTTCATTTTGGCTCTCACACCTTAACTAAATGTTGTAGACTAAAACTTTTTGCTGTCATTAGTGTATTTTAGCAACCTGAAGATGATTCCAGCATTAATTTCATTGTGCTTTTGCTCATTTTGAAGATTTTGACAGTTTCACCTGAAGTGTACTATCGGGCTGAAAATGCATTTAAAGCAATACAAAGTTAATTTTTGCTCTCACACCTTAACTAAATGTTGTAAACTCAAACTTTTTGCTGTCATTAGTGTATTTTAGCAACTTGAAGATGATTCCAGCATTAATTTCATTGTGCTTTTGCTCATTTTGAAGAGTTTGACAGTTTCACCTGAAGTGTACAATCAGGTGCTGAAAAAGCGTTTACAGCAATACAAAGTTCATTTTGGCTCTCACACCTTAACTAAATGTTGTAGACTAAAACTTTTTGCTGTTATTAGTGTATTTTAGCAACCTGAAGATGATTCCAGCATTAATTTCATTGTGCTTTTGCTCATTTTGATGATTTTGACAGTTTTACCTGAAGTGTACTATCGGGCTGAAAATGCATTTAAAGCAATACAAAGTTAATTTTTGCTCTCACACCTTAACTAAATGTTGTAGACTCAAACCTTTTGCTGTCATTAGTGTATTTTAGCAACTTGAAGATGATTCCAGCATTAATTTCACTGTGCTTTTGCTCATTTTGAAGATTTTGACAGTTTCACCTGAAGTGTACATTCAGGTGCTGAAAACGCGTTTACAGCAATAAAAAGTTCATTTTGGTTCTCACACCTTAACTAAATGTTGTAGACACAAACTTTTTGCTGTCATTAGTGTATTTTAGCAACTTGAAGATGATTCCAGCATTAATTTCATTGTGCTTTTGCTCATTTTAAAGATTTTGACAGTTTCACCTGAAGTGTACAATCGGGCTGAAAATGAATTTTAAAGCAATACAAAGTTAATTTTGGCTCTCACACCTTAACTAAATGTTGTAGACTCAAACTTTTTGCTGTCATTAGTGTATTTTAGCAACTTGAAGATTATTCCAGCATTAATTTCATTGTGCTTTTGCTCATTTTGAAGATTTTGACAGTTTCACCTGAAGTGTACAATCAGGTGCTGAAAACGCGTTTACAGCAATACAAAGTTAATTTAGGCTCTCACACCTTAACTAAATGTTGTAGACTCAAACTTTTTGCTGTCATTAGTGTATTTTAGCAACTTGAAGATGATTCCAGCCTTAATTTCATTGTGCTTTTGCTCATTTTGAAGATTTTGACAGTTTCACCTGAAGTGTACATTCGGGCTGAAAGTGCATTTAAAGCAATACAAAGTTCATTTTGGCTCTCACACCTTAACTAAATGTTGTACACTCAAACTTTTTACTGTCATTAGTGTATTTTAGCAACTTGAAGATGATTCCAGCATTAATTTCATTGTGCTTTTGCTCATTTTGAAGATTTTGACAGTTTCACCTGAAGTGTACAATCAGGGGCTGAAAACGCGTTTACAGCAATACAAAGTTAATTTAGAATCTCACACCTTAACTAAATGTTGTAGACTCAAACTTTTTGCTGTCATTAGTGTATTTTAGCAACTTGAAGATGATTCCAGCATTCATTTCATTGTGCTTTTGCTCATTTTGAAGATTTTGACAGTTTCACCTGAAGTGTACAATCAGGTGCTGAAAACGCGTTTACAGCAATACAAAGTTCATTTTGGCTCTCACACCTTAACTAAATGTTGTAGACTAAAACTTTTTGCTGTCATTAGTGTATTTTAGCAACCTGAAGATGATTCCAGCATTAATTTCATTGTGCTTTTGCTCATTTTGAAGATTTTGACAGTTTCACCTGAAGTGTACAATCAGGTGCTGAAAACGCGTTTACAGCAATACAAAGTTCATTTTGGCTCTCACACCTTAACTAAATGTTGTAGACTAAAACTTTTTGCTGTCATTAGTGTATTTTAGCAACCTGAAGATGATTCCAGCATTAATTTCATTGTGCTTTTGCTCATTTTGAAGATTTTGACAGTTTCACCTGAAGTGTACAATCGGGCTGAAAACGCGTTTAAAGCAATACAAAGTTCATTTAGGCTCTCACACCTTAACTAAATGTTGTAGACTCAAACCTTTTGCTGTCATTAGTGTATTTTAGCAACTTGAAGATGATTCCAGCGTTCATTTCATTGTGCTTTTGCTCATTTTGAAGATTTTGACAGTTTCACCTGAAGTGTACAATCGGGCTGAAAATGAATTTTAAAGCAATACAAAGTTCATTTTGGCTCTCACACCTTAACTAAATATTGTAGACTCAAACTTTTTGCTGTCATTAGTGTATTTTAGCAACTTGAAGATGATTCCAGCCTTAATTTCATTGTGCTTTTGCTCATTTTGAAGATTTTGACAGTTTCACCTGAAGTGTACATTCGGGCTGAAAGTGCATTTAAAGCAATACAAAGTTCATTTTGGCTCTCACACCTTAACTAAATGTTGTACACTCAAACTTTTTACTGTCATTAGTGTATTTTAGCAACTTGAAGATGATTCCAGCATTAATTTCATTGTGCTTTTGCTCATTTTGAAGATTTTGACAGTTTCACCTGAAGTGTACAATCAGGGGCTGAAAACGCGTTTACAGCAATACAAAGTTAATTTAGAATCTCACACCTTAACTAAATGTTGTAGACTCAAACTTGTTGCTGTCATTAGTGTATTTTAGCAACTTGAAGATGATTCCAGCATTAATTTCATTGTGCTTTTGCTCATTTTGAAGATTTTGACAGTTTCACCTGAATTGTACAATCAAGGGCTGAAAACGCGTTTAAAGCAATGAAAAGTTCATTTAGGCTCTCACACCTTAACTAAATGTTGTAGACTCAAACTTTTTGCTGTCATTAGTGTATTTTAGCAACTTGAAGATGATTCCAGCATTCATTTCATTGTGCTTTTGCTCATTTTGAAGATTTTGACAGTTTCACCTGAAGTGTACAATCAGGTGCTGAAAACGCGTTTACAGCAATACAAAGTTCATTTTGGCTCTCACACCTTAACTAAATGTTGTAGACTAAAACTTTTTGCTGTCATTAGTGTATTTTAGCAACCTGAAGATGATTCCAGCATTAATTTCATTGTGCTTTTGCTCATTTTGAAGATTTTGACAGTTTCACCTGAAGTGTACAATCAGGTGCTGAAAACGCGTTTACAGCAATACAAAGTTCATTTTGGCTCTCACACCTTAACTAAATGTTGTAGACTCAAACTTTTTGCTGTCATTAGTGTATTTTAGCAACTTGAAGATGATTCCAGCATTAATTTCATTGTGCTTTTGCTCATTTTGAAGATTTTGACAGTTTCACCTGAAGTGTACTATCAGGCTGAAAATGCATTTAAAGCAATACAAAGTTAATTTTTGCTCTCACACCTTAACTAAATGTTGTAGACTCAAACCTTTTGCTGTCATTAGTGTATTTTAGCAACTTGAAGATGATTCCAGCATTAATTTCATTGTGCTTTTGCTCATTTTGAAGATTTTGACAGTTTCACCTGAAGTGTACATTCAGGTGCTGAAAACGCGTTTACAGCAATAAAAAGTTCATTTTGGCTCTCACACCTTAACTAAATGTTGTAGACACAAACTTTTTGCTGTCATTAGTGTATTTTAGCAACTTGAAGATGATTCCAGCATTAATTTCATTGTGCTTTTGCTCATTTTGAAGATTTTGACAGTTTCACCTGAAGTGTACAATCAGGTGCTGAAAACGCGTTTACAGCAATACAAAGTTCATTTTGGCTCTCACACCTTAACTAAATGTTGTAGACACAAACTTTTTGCTGTCATTAGTGTATTTTAGCAACTTTAAGATGATTCCAGCATTAATTTCATTGTGCTTTTGCTCATTTTGAAGATTTT
Organism: Leptonotus elevatus; assembly: GCF_054856555.1. Taxonomy (NCBI): domain Eukaryota; kingdom Metazoa; phylum Chordata; class Actinopteri; order Syngnathiformes; family Syngnathidae; genus Leptonotus; species Leptonotus elevatus. Next base: position 51,873 of record NW_028233755.1, on the reverse strand, counting down.
GACAGTTTCACCTGAAGTGTACAATCAGGGGCTGAAAACGCGTTTACAGCAATACAAAGTTAATTTAGAATCTCACACCTTAACTAAATGTTGTAGACTCAAACTTGTTGCTGTCATTAGTGTATTTTAGCAACTTGAAGATGATTCCAGCATTAATTTCATTGTGCTTTTGCTCATTTTGAAGATTTTGACAGTTTCACCTGAATTGTACAATCAAGGGCTGAAAACGCGTTTAAAGCAATGAAAAGTTCATTTAGGCTCTCACACCTTAACTAAATGTTGTAGACTCAAACTTTTTGCTGTCATTAGTGTATTTTAGCAACTTGAAGATGATTCCAGCATTCATTTCATTGTGCTTTTGCTCATTTTGAAGATTTTGACAGTTTCACCTGAAGTGTACAATCAGGTGCTGAAAACGCGTTTACAGCAATACAAAGTTCATTTTGGCTCTCACACCTTAACTAAATGTTGTAGACTAAAACTTTTTGCTGTCATTAGTGTATTTTAGCAACCTGAAGATGATTCCAGCATTAATTTCATTGTGCTTTTGCTCATTTTGAAGATTTTGACAGTTTCACCTGAAGTGTACAATCAGGTGCTGAAAACGCGTTTACAGCAATACAAAGTTCATTTTGGCTCTCACACCTTAACTAAATGTTGTAGACTCAAACTTTTTGCTGTCATTAGTGTATTTTAGCAACTTGAAGATGATTCCAGCATTAATTTCATTGTGCTTTTGCTCATTTTGAAGATTTTGACAGTTTCACCTGAAGTGTACTATCAGGCTGAAAATGCATTTAAAGCAATACAAAGTTAATTTTTGCTCTCACACCTTAACTAAATGTTGTAGACTCAAACCTTTTGCTGTCATTAGTGTATTTTAGCAACTTGAAGATGATTCCAGCATTAATTTCATTGTGCTTTTGCTCATTTTGAAGATTTTGACAGTTTCACCTGAAGTGTACATTCAGGTGCTGAAAACGCGTTTACAGCAATAAAAAGTTCATTTTGGCTCTCACACCTTAACTAAATGTTGTAGACACAAACTTTTTGCTGTCATTAGTGTATTTTAGCAACTTGAAGATGATTCCAGCATTAATTTCATTGTGCTTTTGCTCATTTTGAAGATTTTGACAGTTTCACCTGAAGTGTACAATCAGGTGCTGAAAACGCGTTTACAGCAATACAAAGTTCATTTTGGCTCTCACACCTTAACTAAATGTTGTAGACACAAACTTTTTGCTGTCATTAGTGTATTTTAGCAACTTTAAGATGATTCCAGCATTAATTTCATTGTGCTTTGGCTCATTTTGAAGATTTTGACAGTTTTACCTGAAGTGTACAATCGGGCTGAAAATGCATTTAAAGCAATACAAAGTTCATTTAGGCTCTCACACCTTAACTAAATGTTGTAGACTCAAACTTGTTGCTGTCATTAGTGTATTTTAGCAACTTGAAGATGATTCCAGCATTAATTTCATTGTGCTTTTGCTCATTTTGAAGATTTTGACAGTTTCACCTGAAGTGTACAATCAGGTGCTGAAAACGCGTTTACAGCAATACAAAGTTCATTTTGGCTCTCAAACCTTAACTAAATGTTGTAGACTAAAACTTTTTGCTGTCATTAGTGTATTTTAGCAACCTGAAGATGATTCCAGCATTAATTTCATTGTGCTTTTGCTCATTTTGAAGATTTTGACAGTTTCACCTGAAGTGTACAATCAGGTGCTGAAAACGCGTTTACAGCAATACAAAGTTCATTTTGGCTCTCACACCTTAACTAAATGTTGTAGACTCAAACTTTTTGCTGTCATTAGTGTATTTTAGCAACTTGAAGATGATTCCAGCATTAATTTCATTGTGCTTTTGCTCATTTTGAAGATTTTGACAGTTTCACCTGAAGTGTACTATCAGGCTGAAAATGCATTTAAAGCAATACAAAGTTAATTTTTGCTCTCACACCTTAACTAAATGTTGTAGACTCAAACCTTTTGCTGTCATTAGTGTATTTTAGCAACTTGAAGATGATTCCAGCATTAATTTCATTGTGCTTTTGCTCATTTTGAAGATTTTGACAGTTTCACCTGAAGTGTACATTCAGGTGCTGAAAACGCGTTTACAGCAATAAAAAGTTCATTTTGGCTCTCACACCTTAACTAAATGTTGTAGACACAAACTTTTTGCTGTCATTAGTGTATTTTAGCAACTTGAAGATGATTCCAGCATTAATTTCATTGTGCTTTTGCTCATTTTGAAGATTTTGACAGTTTCACCTGAAGTGTACAATCAGGTGCTGAAAATGCATTTAAAGCCATACAAAGTTCATTTTGGCTCTCACACCTTAACTAAATGTTGTAGACACAAACTTTTTGCTGTCATTAGTGTATTTTAGCAACTTTAAGATGATTCCAGCATTAATTGCATTGTGCTTTGGCTCATTTTGAAGATTTTGACAGTTTTACCTGAAGTGTACAATCGGGCTGAAAATGCATTTAAAGCAATACAAAGTTCATTTAGGCTCTCACACCTTAACTAAATGTTGTAGACTCAAACTTGTTGCTGTCATTAGTGTATTTTAGCAACTTGAAGATGATTCCAGCATTAATTTCATTGTGCTTTTGCTCATTTTGAAGATTTTGACAGTTTCACCTGAAGTGTACAATCAGGTGCTGAAAACGCGTTTACAGCAATACAAAGTTCATTTTGGCTCTCACACCTTAACTAAATGTTGTAGACTAAAACTTTTTGCTGTCATTAGTGTATTTTAGCAACCTGAAGATGATTCCAGCATTAATTTCATTGTGCTTTTGCTCATTTTGAAGATTTTGACAGTTTCACCTGAAGTGTACTATCGGGCTGAAAATGCATTTAAAGCAATACAAAGTTAATTTTTGCTCTCACACCTTAACTAAATGTTGTAGACTCAAACTTTTTGCTGTCATTAGTGTATTTTAGCAACTTGAAGATGATTCCAGCATTAATTTCATTGTGCTTTTGCTCATTTTGAAGAGTTTGACAGTTTCACCTGAAGTGTACAATCAGGTGCTGAAAAAGCGTTTACAGCAATACAAAGTTCATTTTGGCTCTCACACCTTAACTAAATGTTGTAGACTCAAACTTTTTGCTGTCATTAGTGTATTTTAGCAACTTGAAGATGATTCCAGCATTAATTTAATTGTGCTTTTGCTCATTTTGAAGATTTTGACAGTTTCACCTGAAGTGTACTATCGGGCTGAAAATGCATTTAAAGCAATACAAAGTTCATTTTGGCTCTCACACCTTAACTAAATGTTGTAGACTCAAACTTTTTGCTGTCATTAGTGTATTTTAGCAACTTGAAGATGTTTCCAGCATTAATTTCATTGTGCTTTTGCTCATTTTGAAGAATTTGACAGTTTCACCTGAAGTGTACATTCGGGCTGAAAATGCATTTAAAGCAATACAACGTTCATTTTGGCTCTAACACCTTAACTAAATGTTGTACACTCAAACTTTTTACTGTCATTAGTGTATTTTAGCAACTTGAAGATGATTCCAGCATTAATTTCATTGTGCTTTTGCTCATTTTGATGATTTTGACAGTTTCACCTGAAGTGTACAATCAGGGGCTGAAAACGCGTTTACAGCAATACAAAGTTAATTTAGAATCTAACACCTTAACTAAATGTTGTAGACTCAAACTTGTTGCTGTCATTAGTGTATTTTAGCAACTTGAAGATGATTCCAGCATTAATTTCATTGTGCTTTTGCTCATTTTGAAGATTTTGACAGTTTCACCTGAATTGTACAATCAAGGGCTGAAAACGCGTTTAAAGCAATGAAAAGTTCATTTAGGCTATCACACCTTAACTAAATGTTGTAGACTCAAACTTTTTGCTTTCATTAGTGTATTTTAGCAACTTGAAGATGATTCCAGCATTCATTTCATTGTGCTTTTGCTCATTTTGAAGATTTTGACAGTTTCACCTGAAGTGTACTATCAGGCTGAAAATGCATTTAAAGCAATACAAAGTTAATTTTTGCTCTCACACCTTAACTAAATGTTGTAGACTCAAACCTTTTGCTGTCATTAGTGTATTTTAGCAACTTGAAGATGATTCCAGCATTAATTTCATTGTGCTTTTGCTCATTTTGAAGATTTTGACAGTTTCACCTGAAGTGTACATTCAGGTGCTGAAAACGCGTTTACAGCAATAAAAAGTTCATTTTGGCTCTCACACCTTAACTAAATGTTGTAGACACAAACTTTTTGCTGTCATTAGTGTATTTTAGCAACTTGAAGATGATTCCAGCATTAATTTCATTGTGCTTTTGCTCATTTTGAAGATTTTGACAGTTTCACCTGAAGTGTACAATCAGGTGCTGAAAATGCATTTAAAGCCATACAAAGTTCATTTTGGCTCTCACACCTTAACTAAATGTTGTAGACACAAACTTTTTGCTGTCATTAGTGTATTTTAGCAACTTTAAGATGATTCCAGCATTAATTGCATTGTGCTTTGGCTCATTTTGAAGATTTTGACAGTTTTACCTGAAGTGTACAATCGGGCTGAAAATGCATTTAAAGCAATACAAAGTTCATTTAGGCTCTCACACCTTAACTAAATGTTGTAGACTCAAACTTGTTGCTGTCATTAGTGTATTTTAGCAACTTGAAGATGATTCCAGCATTAATTTCATTGTGCTTTTGCTCATTTTGAAGATTTTGACAGTTTCACCTGAAGTGTACAATCAGGTGCTGAAAACGCGTTTACAGCAATACAAAGTTCATTTTGGCTCTCACACCTTAACTAAATGTTGTAGACTAAAACTTTTTGCTGTCATTAGTGTATTTTAGCAACCTGAAGATGATTCCAGCATTAATTTCATTGTGCTTTTGCTCATTTTGAAGATTTTGACAGTTTCACCTGAAGTGTACTATCGGGCTGAAAATGCATTTAAAGCAATACAAAGTTAATTTTTGCTCTCACACCTTAACTAAATGTTGTAGACTCAAACTTTTTGCTGTCATTAGTGTATTTTAGCAACTTGAAGATGATTCCAGCATTAATTTCATTGTGCTTTTGCTCATTTTGAAGAGTTTGACAGTTTCACCTGAAGTGTACAATCAGGTGCTGAAAAAGCGTTTACAGCAATACAAAGTTCATTTTGGCTCTCACACCTTAACTAAATGTTGTAGACTCAAACTTTTTGCTGTCATTAGTGTATTTTAGCAACTTGAAGATGATTCCAGCATTAATTTAATTGTGCTTTTGCTCATTTTGAAGATTTTGACAGTTTCACCTGAAGTGTACTATCGGGCTGAAAATGCATTTAAAGCAATACAAAGTTCATTTTGGCTCTCACACCTTAACTAAATGTTGTAGACTCAAACTTTTTGCTGTCATTAGTGTATTTTAGCAACTTGAAGATGTTTCCAGCATTAATTTCATTGTGCTTTTGCTCATTTTGAAGAATTTGACAGTTTCACCTGAAGTGTACATTCGGGCTGAAAATGCATTTAAAGCAATACAACGTTCATTTTGGCTCTAACACCTTAACTAAATGTTGTACACTCAAACTTTTTACTGTCATTAGTGTATTTTAGCAACTTGAAGATGATTCCAGCATTAATTTCATTGTGCTTTTGCTCATTTTGATGATTTTGACAGTTTCACCTGAAGTGTACAATCAGGGGCTGAAAACGCGTTTACAGCAATACAAAGTTAATTTAGAATCTAACACCTTAACTAAATGTTGTAGACTCAAACTTGTTGCTGTCATTAGTGTATTTTAGCAACTTGAAGATGATTCCAGCATTAATTTCATTGTGCTTTTGCTCATTTTGAAGATTTTGACAGTTTCACCTGAATTGTACAATCAAGGGCTGAAAACGCGTTTAAAGCAATGAAAAGTTCATTTAGGCTATCACACCTTAACTAAATGTTGTAGACTCAAACTTTTTGCTTTCATTAGTGTATTTTAGCAACTTGAAGATGATTCCAGCATTCATTTCATTGTGCTTTTGCTCATTTTGAAGATTTTGACAGTTTCACCTGAAGTGTACAATCGGGCTGAAAATGAATTTTAAAGCAATACAAAGTTAATTTTGGCTCTCACACCTTAACTAAATGTTGTAGACTCAAACTTTTTGCTGTCATTAGTGTATTTTAGCAACTTGAAGATGATTCCAGCATTAATTTCATTGTGCTTTTGCTCATTTTGAAGATTTTGACATTTTCACCTGAAGTGTACAATCAGATGCTGAAAACGTGTTTACAGCAATACAAAGTTCATTTTGGCTCTCACACCTTAACTAAATGTTGTAGACTAAAACTTTTTGCTGTCATTAGTGTATTTTAGCAACCTGAAGATGATTCCAGCATTAATTTCATTGTGCTTTTGCTCATTTTGAAGATTTTGACAGTTTAACCTGAAGTGTACTATCGGGCTGAAAATGCATTTAAAGCAATACAAAGTTAATTTTTGCTCTCACACCTTAACTAAATGTTGTAGACTCAAACCTTTTGCTGTCATTAGTGTATTTTAGCAACTTGAAGATGATTCCAGCATTAATTTCATTGTGCTTTTGCTCATTTTGAAGATTTTGACAGTTTCACCTGAAGTGTACATTCAGGTGCTGAAAACGCGTTTACAGCAATACAAAGTTCATTTTGGCTCTCACACCTTAACTAAATGTTGTAGACACAAACTTTTTGCTGTCATTAGTGTATTTTAGCAACTTGAAGATGATTCCAGCATTAATTTCATTGTGCTTTTGCTCATTTTAAAGATTTTGACAGTTTTACCTGAAGTGTACAATCGGGCTGAAAATGCATTTAAAGCAATACAAAGTTCATTTAGGCTCTCACACCTTAACTAAATGTTGTAGACTCAAACTTGTTGCTGTCATTAGTGTATTTTAGCAACTTGAAGATGATTCCAGCATTAATTTCATTGTGCTTTTGCTCATTTTGAAGATTTTGACAGTTTCACCTGAAGTGTACAATCGGGCTGAAAATGAATTTTAAAGCAATACAAAGTTAATTTTGGCTCTCACACCTTAACTAAATGTTGTAGACTCAAACTTTTTGCTGTCATTAGTGTATTTTAGCAACCTGAAGATTATCCCAGCATTAATTTCATTGTGCTTTTGCTCATTTTGAAGATTTTGACAGTTTCACCTGAAGTGTACAATCAGGTGCTGAAAACGCGTTTACAGCAATACAAAGTTCATTTAGGCTCTCACACCTTAACTAAATGTTGTAGACTCAAACTTTTTGCTGTCATTAGTGTATTTTGGCAACTTGAAGATGATTCCAGCCTTAATTTCATTGTGCTTTTGCTCATTTTGAAGATTTTGACAGTTTCACCTGAAGTGTACATTCGGGCTGAAAGTGCATTTAAAGCAATACAAAGTTCATTTTGGCTCTCACACCTTAACTAAATGTTGTAGACTCAAACTTTTTACTGTCATTAGTGTATTTTAGCAACTTGAAGATGATTCCAGCATTAATTTCATTGTGCTTTTGCTCATTTTGAAGATTTTGACAATTTCACCTGAAGTGTACAATCAGGGGCTGAAAACGCGTTTACAGCAATACAAAGTTAATTTAGAATCTCACACCTTAACTAAATGTTGTAGACTCAAACTTGTTGCTGTCATTAGTGTATTTTAGCAACTTGAAGATGATTCCAGCATTAATTTTATTGTGCTTTTGCTCATTTTGAAGATTTTGACAGTTTCACCTGAATTGTACAATCAAGGGCTGAAAACGCGTTTAAAAGAATGAAAAGTTCATTTAGGCTCTCACACCTTAACTAAATGTTGTAGACTCAAACTTTTTGCTGTCATTAGTGTATTTTAGCAACTTGAAGATGATTCCAGCATTCATTTCATTGTGCTTTTGCTCATTTTGAAGATTTTGACAGTTTCACCTGAAGTGTACAATCAGGTGCTGAAAACGCGTTTACAGCAATACAAAGTTCATTTTGGCTCTCACACCTTAACTAAATGTTGTAGACTAAAACTTTTTGCTGTCATTAGTGTATTTTAGCAACCTGAAGATGATTCCAGCATTAATTTCATTGTGCTTTTGCTCATTTTGAAGATTTTGACAGTTTCACCTGAAGTGTACAATCAGGTGCTGAAAACGCGTTTACAGCAATACAAAGTTCATTTTGGCTCTCACACCTTAACTAAATGTTGTAGACTAAAACTTTTTGCTGTCATTAGTGTATTTTAGCAACCTGAAGATGATTCCAGCATTAATTTCATTGTGCTTTTGCTCATTTTGAAGATTTTGACAGTTTCACCTGAAGTGTACAATCGGGCTGAAAACGCGTTTAAAGCAATACAAAGTTCATTTAGGCTCTCACACCTTAACTAAATGTTGTAGACTCAAACCTTTTGCTGTCATTAGTGTATTTTAGCAACTTGAAGATGATTCCAGCGTTCATTTCATTGTGCTTTTGCTCATTTTGAAGATTTTGACAGTTTCACCTGAAGTGTACAATCGGGCTGAAAATGAATTTTAAAGCAATACAAAGTTCATTTTGGCTCTCAAACCTTAACTAAATATTGTAGACTCAAACTTTTTGCTGTCATTAGTGTATTTTAGCAACTTGAAGATGATTCCAGCCTTAATTTCATTGTGCTTTTGCTCATTTTGAAGATTTTGACAGTTTCACCTGAAGTGTACATTCGGGCTGAAAGTGCATTTAAAGCAATACAAAGTTCATTTTGGCTCTCACACCTTAACTAAATGTTGTACACTCAAACTTTTTACTGTCATTAGTGTATTTTAGCAACTTGAAGATGATTCCAGCATTAATTTCATTGTGCTTTTGCTCATTTTGAAGATTTTGACAGTTTCACCTGAAGTGTACAATCAGGGGCTGAAAACGCGTTTACAGCAATACAAAGTTAATTTAGAATCTCACACCTTAACTAAATGTTGTAGACTCAAACTTGTTGCTGTCATTAGTGTATTTTAGCAACTTGAAGATGATTCCAGCATTAATTTCATTGTGCTTTTGCTCATTTTGAAGATTTTGACAGTTTCACCTGAATTGTACAATCAAGGGCTGAAAACGCGTTTAAAGCAATGAAAAGTTCATTTAGGCTCTCACACCTTAACTAAATGTTGTAGACTCAAACTTTTTGCTGTCATTAGTGTATTTTAGCAACTTGAAGATGATTCCAGCATTCATTTCATTGTGCTTTTGCTCATTTTGAAGATTTTGACAGTTTCACCTGAAGTGTACAATCGGGCTGAAAATGAATTTTAAAGCAATACAAAGTTAATTTTGGCTCTCACACCTTAACTAAATGTTGTAGACTCAAACTTTTTGCTGTCATTAGTGTATTTTAGCAACTTGAAGATGATTCCAGCATTAATTTCATTGTGCTTTTGCTCATTTTGAAGATTTTGACATTTTCACCTGAAGTGTACAATCAGATGCTGAAAACGTGTTTACAGCAATACAAAGTTCATTTTGGCTCTCACACCTTAACTAAATGTTGTAGACTAAAACTTTTTGCTGTCATTAGTGTATTTTAGCAACCTGAAGATGATTCCAGCATTAATTTCATTGTGCTTTTGCTCATTTTGAAGATTTTGACAGTTTAACCTGAAGTGTACTATCGGGCTGAAAATGCATTTAAAGCAATACAAAGTTAATTTTTGCTCTCACACCTTAACTAAATGTTGTAGACTCAAACCTTTTGCTGTCATTAGTGTATTTTAGCAACTTGAAGATGATTCCAGCATTAATTTCATTGTGCTTTTGCTCATTTTGAAGATTTTGACAGTTTCACCTGAAGTGTACATTCAGGTGCTGAAAACGCGTTTACAGCAATAAAAAGTTCATTTTGGCTCTCACACCTTAACTAAATGTTGTAGACACAAACTTTTTGCTGTCATTAGTGTATTTTAGCAACTTGAAGATGATTCCAGCATTAATTTCATTGGGCTTTTGCTCATTTTAAAGATTTTTACAGTTTTACCTGAAGTGTACAATCGGGCTGAAAATGCATTTAAAGCAATACAAAGTTCATTTAGGCTCTCACACCTTAACTAAATGTTGTAGACTCAAACTTTTTGCTGTCATTAGTGTATTTTAGCAACTTGAAGATGATTCCAGCATTAATTTCATTGTGCTTTTGCTCATTTTGAAGATTTTGACAGTTTCACCTGAAGTGTACAATCGGGCTGAAAATGAATTTTAAAGCAATACAAAGTTCATTTTGGCTCTCACACCTTAACTAAATATTGTAGACTCAAACTTTTTGCTGTCATTAGTGTATTTTAGCAACTTGAAGATGATTCCAGCATTAATTTCATTGTGCTTTTGCTCATTTTGAAGATTTTGACAGTTTCACCTGAAGTGTACAATCAGGTGCTGAAAACGCGTTTACAGCAATACAAAGTTCATTTTGGCTCTCACACCTTAACTAAATGTTGTAGACACAAACTTTTTGCTGTCATTAGTGTATTTTAGCAACTTGAAGATGATTCCAGCATTAATTTCATTGTGCTTTTGCTCATTTTGAAGATTTTGACAGTTTTACCTGAAGTGTACAATCGGGCTGAAAATGCATTTAAAGCAATACAAAGTTCATTTAGGCTCTCACACCTTAACTAAATGTTGTAGACTCAAACTTGTTGCTGTCATTAGTGTATTTTAGCAACTTGAAGATGATTCCAGCATTAATTTCATTGTGCTTTTGCTCATTTTGAAGATTTTGACAGTTTCACCTGAAGTGTACAATCGGGCTGAAAATGAATTTTAAAGCAATACAAAGTTAATTTTGGCTCTCACACCTTAACTAAATGTTGTAGACTCAAACTTTTTGCTGTCATTAGTGTATTTTAGCAACCTGAAGATTATTCCAGCATTAATTTCATTGTGCTTTTGCTCATTTTGAAGATTTTGACAGTTTCACCTGAAGTGTACATTCGGGCTGAAAGTGCATTTAAAGCAATACAAAGTTCATTTTGGCTCTCACACCTTAACTAAATGTTGTACACTCAAACTTTTTACTGTCATTAGTGTATTTTAGCAACTTGAAGATGATTCCAGCATTAATTTCATTGTGCTTTTGCTCATTTTGAAGATTTTGACAATTTCACCTGAAGTGTACAATCAGGGGCTGAAAACGCGTTTACAGCAATACAAAGTTAATTTAGAATCTCACACCTTAACTAAATGTTGTAGACTCAAACTTGTTGCTGTCATTAGTGTATTTTAGCAACTTGAAGATGATTCCAGCATTAATTTTATTGTGCTTTTGCTCATTTTGAAGATTTTGACAGTTTCACCTGAATTGTACAATCAAGGGCTGAAAACGCGTTTAAAAGAATGAAAAGTTCATTTAGGCTCTCACACCTTAACTAAATGTTGTAGACTCAAACTTTTTGCTGTCATTAGTGTATTTTAGCAACTTGAAGATGATTCCAGCATTCATTTCATTGTGCTTTTGCTCATTTTGAAGATTTTGACAGTTTCACCTGAAGTGTACAATCAGGTGCTGAAAACGCGTTTACAGCAATACAAAGTTCATTTTGGCTCTCACACCTTAACTAAATGTTGTAGACTAAAACTTTTTGCTGTCATTAGTGTATTTTAGCAACCTGAAGATGATTCCAGCATTAATTTCATTGTGCTTTTGCTCATTTTGAAGATTTTGACAGTTTCACCTGAAGTGTACAATCAGGTGCTGAAAACGCGTTTACAGCAATACAAAGTTCATTTTGGCTCTCACACCTTAACTAAATGTTGTAGACTAAAACTTTTTGCTGTCATTAGTGTATTTTAGCAACCTGAAGATGATTCCAGCATTAATTTCATTGTGCTTTTGCTCATTTTGAAGATTTTGACAGTTTCACCTGAAGTGTACAATCGGGCTGAAAACGCGTTTAAAGCAATACAAAGTTCATTTAGGCTCTCACACCTTAACTAAATGTTGTAGACTCAAACCTTTTGCTGTCATTAGTGTATTTTAGCAACTTGAAGATGATTCCAGCGTTCATTTCATTGTGCTTTTGCTCATTTTGAAGATTTTGACAGTTTCACCTGAAGTGTACAATCGGGCTGAAAATGAATTTTAAAGCAATACAAAGTTCATTTTGGCTCTCAAACCTTAACTAAATATTGTAGACTCAAACTTTTTGCTGTCATTAGTGTATTTTAGCAACTTGAAGATGATTCCAGCCTTAATTTCATTGTGCTTTTGCTCATTTTGAAGATTTTGACAGTTTCACCTGAAGTGTACATTCGGGCTGAAAGTGCATTTAAAGCAATACAAAGTTCATTTTGGCTCTCACACCTTAACTAAATGTTGTACACTCAAACTTTTTACTGTCATTAGTGTATTTTAGCAACTTGAAGATGATTCCAGCATTAATTTCATTGTGCTTTTGCTCATTTTGAAGATTTTGACAGTTTCACCTGAAGTGTACAATCAGGGGCTGAAAACGCGTTTACAGCAATACAAAGTTAATTTAGAATCTCACACCTTAACTAAATGTTGTAGACTCAAACTTGTTGCTGTCATTAGTGTATTTTAGCAACTTGAAGATGATTCCAGCATTAATTTCATTGTGCTTTTGCTCATTTTGAAGATTTTGACAGTTTCACCTGAATTGTACAATCAAGGGCTGAAAACGCGTTTAAAGCAATGAAAAGTTCATTTAGGCTCTCACACCTTAACTAAATGTTGTAGACTCAAACTTTTTGCTGTCATTAGTGTATTTTAGCAACTTGAAGATGATTCCAGCATTCATTTCATTGTGCTTTTGCTCATTTTGAAGATTTTGACAGTTTCACCTGAAGTGTACAATCGGGCTGAAAATGAATTTTAAAGCAATACAAAGTTAATTTTGGCTCTCACACCTTAACTAAATGTTGTAGACTCAAACTTTTTGCTGTCATTAGTGTATTTTAGCAACTTGAAGATGATTCCAGCATTAATTTCATTGTGCTTTTGCTCATTTTGAAGATTTTGACATTTTCACCTGAAGTGTACAATCAGATGCTGAAAACGTGTTTACAGCAATACAAAGTTCATTTTGGCTCTCACACCTTAACTAAATGTTGTAGACTAAAACTTTTTGCTGTCATTAGTGTATTTTAGCAACCTGAAGATGATTCCAGCATTAATTTCATTGTGCTTTTGCTCATTTTGAAGATTTTGACAGTTTAACCTGAAGTGTACTATCGGGCTGAAAATGCATTTAAAGCAATACAAAGTTAATTTTTGCTCTCACACCTTAACTAAATGTTGTAGACTCAAACCTTTTGCTGTCATTAGTGTATTTTAGCAACTTGAAGATGATTCCAGCATTAATTTCATTGTGCTTTTGCTCATTTTGAAGATTTTGACAGTTTCACCTGAAGTGTACATTCAGGTGCTGAAAACGCGTTTACAGCAATAAAAAGTTCATTTTGGCTCTCACACCTTAACTAAATGTTGTAGACACAAACTTTTTGCTGTCATTAGTGTATTTTAGCAACTTGAAGATGATTCCAGCATTAATTTCATTGGGCTTTTGCTCATTTTAAAGATTTTTACAGTTTTACCTGAAGTGTACAATCGGGCTGAAAATGCATTTAAAGCAATACAAAGTTCATTTAGGCTCTCACACCTTAACTAAATGTTGTAGACTCAAACTTTTTGCTGTCATTAGTGTATTTTAGCAACTTGAAGATGATTCCAGCATTAATTTCATTGTGCTTTTGCTCATTTTGAAGATTTTGACAGTTTCACCTGAAGTGTACAATCGGGCTGAAAATGAATTTTAAAGCAATACAAAGTTCATTTTGGCTCTCACACCTTAACTAAATATTGTAGACTCAAACTTTTTGCTGTCATTAGTGTATTTTAGCAACTTGAAGATGATTCCAGCATTAATTTCATTGTGCTTTTGCTCATTTTGAAGATTTTGACAGTTTCACCTGAAGTGTACAATCAGGTGCTGAAAACGCGTTTACAGCAATACAAAGTTCATTTTGGCTCTCACACCTTAACTAAATGTTGTAGACACAAACTTTTTGCTGTCATTAGTGTATTTTAGCAACTTGAAGATGATTCCAGCATTAATTTCATTGTGCTTTTGCTCATTTTGAAGATTTTGACAGTTTTACCTGAAGTGTACAATCGGGCTGAAAATGCATTTAAAGCAATACAAAGTTCATTTAGGCTCTCACACCTTAACTAAATGTTGTAGACTCAAACTTGTTGCTGTCATTAGTGTATTTTAGCAACTTGAAGATGATTCCAGCATTAATTTCATTGTGCTTTTGCTCATTTTGAAGATTTTGACAGTTTCACCTGAAGTGTACAATCGGGCTGAAAATGAATTTTAAAGCAATACAAAGTTAATTTTGGCTCTCACACCTTAACTAAATGTTGTAGACTCAAACTTTTTGCTGTCATTAGTGTATTTTAGCAACCTGAAGATTATTCCAGCATTAATTTCATTGTGCTTTTGCTCATTTTGAAGATTTTGACAGTTTCACCTGAAGTGTACATTCGGGCTGAAAGTGCATTTAAAGCAATACAAAGTTCATTTTGGCTCTCACACCTTAACTAAATGTTGTACACTCAAACTTTTTACTGTCATTAGTGTATTTTAGCAACTTGAAGATGATTCCAGCATTAATTTCATTGTGCTTTTGCTCATTTTGAAGATTTTGACAATTTCACCTGAAGTGTACAATCAGGGGCTGAAAACGCGTTTACAGCAATACAAAGTTAATTTAGAATCTCACACCTTAACTAAATGTTGTAGACTCAAACTTGTTGCTGTCATTAGTGTATTTTAGCAACTTGAAGATGATTCCAGCATTAATTTTATTGTGCTTTTGCTCATTTTGAAGATTTTGACAGTTTCACCTGAATTGTACAATCAAGGGCTGAAAACGCGTTTAAAAGAATGAAAAGTTCATTTAGGCTCTCACACCTTAACTAAATGTTGTAGACTCAAACTTTTTGCTGTCATTAGTGTATTTTAGCAACTTGAAGATGATTCCAGCATTCATTTCATTGTGCTTTTGCTCATTTTGAAGATTTTGACAGTTTCACCTGAAGTGTACAATCAGGTGCTGAAAACGCGTTTACAGCAATACAAAGTTCATTTTGGCTCTCACACCTTAACTAAATGTTGTAGACTAAAACTTTTTGCTGTCATTAGTGTATTTTAGCAACCTGAAGATGATTCCAGCATTAATTTCATTGTGCTTTTGCTCATTTTGAAGATTTTGACAGTTTCACCTGAAGTGTACAATCAGGTGCTGAAAACGCGTTTACAGCAATACAAAGTTCATTTTGGCTCTCACACCTTAACTAAATGTTGTAGACTAAAACTTTTTGCTGTCATTAGTGTATTTTAGCAACCTGAAGATGATTCCAGCATTAATTTCATTGTGCTTTTGCTCATTTTGAAGATTTTGACAGTTTCACCTGAAGTGTACAATCGGGCTGAAAACGCGTTTAAAGCAATACAAAGTTCATTTAGGCTCTCACACCTTAACTAAGTGTTGTAGACTCAAACCTTTTGCTGTCATTAGTGTATTTTAGCAACTTGAAGATGATTCCAGCGTTCATTTCATTGTGCTTTTGCTCATTTTGAAGATTTTGACAGTTTCACCTGAAGTGTACAATCGGGCTGAAAATGAATTTTAAAGCAATACAAAGTTCATTTTGGCTCTCAAACCTTAACTAAATATTGTAGACTCAAACTTTTTGCTGTCATTAGTGTATTTTAGCAACTTGAAGATGATTCCAGCCTTAATTTCATTGTGCTTTTGCTCATTTTGAAGATTTTGACAGTTTCACCTGAAGTGTACATTCGGGCTGAAAGTGCATTTAAAGCAATACAAAGTTCATTTTGGCTCTCACACCTTAACTAAATGTTGTACACTCAAACTTTTTACTGTCATTAGTGTATTTTAGCAACTTGAAGATGATTCCAGCATTAATTTCATTGTGCTTTTGCTCATTTTGAAGATTTTGACAGTTTCACCTGAAGTGTACAATCAGGGGCTGAAAACGCGTTTACAGCAATACAAAGTTAATTTAGAATCTCACACCTTAACTAAATGTTGTAGACTCAAACTTGTTGCTGTCATTAGTGTATTTTAGCAACTTGAAGATGATTCCAGCATTAATTTCATTGTGCTTTTGCTCATTTTGAAGATTTTGACAGTTTCACCTGAATTGTACAATCAAGGGCTGAAAACGCGTTTAAAGCAATGAAAAGTTCATTTAGGCTCTCACACCTTAACTAAATGTTGTAGACTCAAACTTTTTGCTGTCATTAGTGTATTTTAGCAACTTGAAGATGATTCCAGCATTCATTTCATTGTGCTTTTGCTCATTTTGAAGATTTTGACAGTTTCACCTGAAGTGTACAATCGGGCTGAAAATGAATTTTAAAGCAATACAAAGTTAATTTTGGCTCTCACACCTTAACTAAATGTTGTAGACTCAAACTTTTTGCTGTCATTAGTGTATTTTAGCAACTTGAAGATGATTCCAGCATTAATTTCATTGTGCTTTTGCTCATTTTGAAGATTTTGACATTTTCACCTGAAGTGTACAATCAGATGCTGAAAACGTGTTTACAGCAATACAAAGTTCATTTTGGCTCTCACACCTTAACTAAATGTTGTAGACTAAAACTTTTTGCTGTCATTAGTGTATTTTAGCAACCTGAAGATGATTCCAGCATTAATTTCATTGTGCTTTTGCTCATTTTGAAGATTTTGACAGTTTAACCTGAAGTGTACTATCGGGCTGAAAATGCATTTAAAGCAATACAAAGTTAATTTTTGCTCTCACACCTTAACTAAATGTTGTAGACTCAAACCTTTTGCTGTCATTAGTGTATTTTAGCAACTTGAAGATGATTCCAGCATTAATTTCATTGTGCTTTTGCTCATTTTGAAGATTTTGACAGTTTCACCTGAAGTGTACATTCAGGTGCTGAAAACGCGTTTACAGCAATAAAAAGTTCATTTTGGCTCTCACACCTTAACTAAATGTTGTAGACACAAACTTTTTGCTGTCATTAGTGTATTTTAGCAACTTGAAGATGATTCCAGCATTAATTTCATTGTGCTTTTGCTCATTTTAAAGATTTTTACAGTTTTACCTGAAGTGTACAATCGGGCTGAAAATGCATTTAAAGCAATACAAAGTTCATTTAGGCTCTCACACCTTAACTAAATGTTGTAGACTCAAACTTGTTGCTGTCATTAGTGTATTTTAGCAACTTGAAGATGATTCCAGCATTAATTTCATTGTGCTTTTGCTCATTTTGAAGATTTTGACAGTTTCACCTGAAGTGTACAATCGGGCTGAAAATGAATTTTAAAGCAATACAAAGTTAATTTTGGCTCTCACACCTTAACTAAATGTTGTAGACTCAAACTTTTTGCTGTCATTAGTGTATTTTAGCAACCTGAAGATTATTCCAGCATTAATTTCATTGTGCTTTTGCTCATTTTGAAGATTTTGACAGTTTCACCTGAAGTGTACAATCAGGTGCTGAAAACGCGTTTACAGCAATACAAAGTTCATTTAGGCTCTCACACCTTAACTAAATGTTGTAGACTCAAACTTTTTGCTGTCATTAGTGTATTTTGGCAACTTGAAGATGATTCCAGCCTTAATTTCATTGTGCTTTTGCTCATTTTGAAGATTTTGACAGTTTCACCTGAAGTGTACATTCGGGCTGAAAGTGCATTTAAAGCAATACAAAGTTCATTTTGGCTCTCACACCTTAACTAAATGTTGTACACTCAAACTTTTTACTGTCATTAGTGTATTTTAGCAACTTGAAGATGATTCCAGCATTAATTTCATTGTGCTTTTGCTCATTTTGAAGATTTTGACAATTTCACCTGAAGTGTACAATCAGGGGCTGAAAACGCGTTTACAGCAATACAAAGTTAATTTAGAATCTCACACCTTAACTAAATGTTGTAGACTCAAACTTGTTGCTGTCATTAGTGTATTTTAGCAACTTGAAGATGATTCCAGCATTAATTTTATTGTGCTTTTGCTCATTTTGAAGATTTTGACAGTTTCACCTGAATTGTACAATCAAGGGCTGAAAACGCGTTTAAAGCAATGAAAAGTTCATTTAGGCTCTCACACCTTAACTAAATGTTGTAGACTCAAACTTTTTGCTGTCATTAGTGTATTTTAGCAACTTGAAGATGATTCCAGCATTCATTTCATTGTGCTTTTGCTCATTTTGAAGATTTTGACAGTTTCACCTGAAGTGTACAATCAGGTGCTGAAAACGCGTTTACAGCAATACAAAGTTCATTTTGGCTCTCACACCTTAACTAAATGTTGTAGACTAAAACTTTTTGCTGTCATTAGTGTATTTTAGCAACCTGAAGATGATTCCAGCATTAATTTCATTGTGCTTTTGCTCATTTTGAAGATTTTGACAGTTTCACCTGAAGTGTACAATCAGGTGCTGAAAACGCGTTTACAGCAATACAAAGTTCATTTTGGCTCTCACACCTTAACTAAATGTTGTAGACTAAAACTTTTTGCTGTCATTAGTGTATTTTAGCAACCTGAAGATGATTCCAGCATTAATTTCATTGTGCTTTTGCTCATTTTGAAGATTTTGACAGTTTCACCTGAAGTGTACAATCGGGCTGAAAACGCGTTTAAAGCAATACAAAGTTCATTTAGGCTCTCACACCTTAACTAAATGTTGTAGACTCAAACCTTTTGCTGTCATTAGTGTATTTTAGCAACTTGAAGATGATTCCAGCGTTCATTTCATTGTGCTTTTGCTCATTTTGAAGATTTTGACAGTTTCACCTGAAGTGTACAATCGGGCTGAAAATGAATTTTAAAGCAATACAAAGTTCATTTTGGCTCTCACACCTTAACTAAATATTGTAGACTCAAACTTTTTGCTGTCATTAGTGTATTTTAGCAACTTGAAGATGATTCCAGCCTTAATTTCATTGTGCTTTTGCTCATTTTGAAGATTTTGACAGTTTCACCTGAAGTGTACATTCGGGCTGAAAGTGCATTTAAAGCAATACAAAGTTCATTTTGGCTCTCACACCTTAACTAAATGTTGTACACTCAAACTTTTTACTGTCATTAGTGTATTTTAGCAACTTGAAGATGATTCCAGCATTAATTTCATTGTGCTTTTGCTCATTTTGAAGATTTTGACAGTTTCACCTGAAGTGTACAATCAGGGGCTGAAAACGCGTTTACAGCAATACAAAGTTAATTTAGAATCTCACACCTTAACTAAATGTTGTAGACTCAAACTTGTTGCTGTCATTAGTGTATTTTAGCAACTTGAAGATGATTCCAGCATTAATTTCATTGTGCTTTTGCTCATTTTGAAGATTTTGACAGTTTCACCTGAATTGTACAATCAAGGGCTGAAAACGCGTTTAAAGCAATGAAAAGTTCATTTAGGCTCTCACACCTTAACTAAATGTTGTAGACTCAAACTTTTTGCTGTCATTAGTGTATTTTAGCAACTTGAAGATGATTCCAGCATTCATTTCATTGTGCTTTTGCTCATTTTGAAGATTTTGACAGTTTCACCTGAAGTGTACAATCAGGTGCTGAAAACGCGTTTACAGCAATACAAAGTTCATTTTGGCTCTCACACCTTAACTAAATGTTGTAGACTAAAACTTTTTGCTGTCATTAGTGTATTTTAGCAACCTGAAGATGATTCCAGCATTAATTTCATTGTGCTTTTGCTCATTTTGAAGATTTTGACAGTTTCACCTGAAGTGTACAATCAGGTGCTGAAAACGCGTTTACAGCAATACAAAGTTCATTTTGGCTCTCACACCTTAACTAAATGTTGTAGACTAAAACTTTTTGCTGTCATTAGTGTATTTTAGCAACCTGAAGATGATTCCAGCATTAATTTCATTGTGCTTTTGCTCATTTTGAAGATTTTGACAGTTTCACCTGAAGTGTACAATCGGGCTGAAAACGCGTTTAAAGCAATACAAAGTTCATTTAGGCTCTCACACCTTAACTAAATGTTGTAGACTCAAACCTTTTGCTGTCATTAGTGTATTTTAGCAACTTGAAGATGATTCCAGCGTTCATTTCATTGTGCTTTTGCTCATTTTGAAGATTTTGACAGTTTCACCTGAAGTGTACAATCGGGCTGAAAATGAATTTTAAAGCAATACAAAGTTCATTTTGGCTCTCACACCTTAACTAAATATTGTAGACTCAAACTTTTTGCTGTCATTAGTGTATTTTAGCAACTTGAAGATGATTCCAGCCTTAATTTCATTGTGCTTTTGCTCATTTTGAAGATTTTGACAGTTTCACCTGAAGTGTACAATCAGGTGCTGAAAACGCGTTTACAGCAATACAAAGTTCATTTAGGCTCTCACACCTTAACTAAATGTTGTAGACTCAAACTTTTTGCTGTCATTAGTGTATTTTAGCAACTTGAAGATGATTCCAGCCTTAATTTCATTGTGCTTTTGCTCATTTTGAAGATTTTGACAGTTTCACCTGAAGTGTACATTCGGGCTGAAAGTGCATTTAAAGCAATACAAAGTTCATTTTGGCTCTCACACCTTAACTAAATGTTGTACACTCAAACTTTTTACTGTCATTAGTGTATTTTAGCAACTTGAAGATGATTCCAGCATTAATTTCATTGTGCTTTTGCTCATTTTGAAGATTTTGACAGTTTCACCTGAAGTGTACAATCAGGGGCTGAAAACGCGTTTACAGCAATACAAAGTTAATTTAGAATCTCACACCTTAACTAAATGTTGTAGACTCAAACTTTTTGCTGTCATTAGTGTATTTTAGCAACTTGAAGATGATTCCAGCATTAATTTCATTGTGCTTTTGCTCATTTTGAAGATTTTGACAGTTTCACCTGAAATGTACAATCAGGTGCTGAAAACGCGTTTACAGCAATACAAAGTTCATTTTGGCTCTCACACCTTAACTAAATGTTGTAGACTAAAACTTTTTGCTGTCATTAGTGTATTTTAGCAACCTGAAGATGATTCCAGCATTAATTTCATTGTGCTTTTGCTCATTTTGAAGATTTTGACAGTTTCACCTGAAGTGTACAATCAGGTGCTGAAAACGCGTTTACAGCAATACAAAGTTCATTTTGGCTCTCACACCTTAACTAAATGTTGTAGACTCAAACTTTTTGCTGTCATTAGTGTATTTTAGCAACTTGAAGATGATTCCAGCATTAATTTCATTGTGCTTTTGCTCATTTTGAAGATTTTGACAGTTTCACCTGAAGTGTACAATCAGGTGCTGAAAACGCGTTTACAGCAATACAAAGTTCATTTTGGCTCTCACACCTTAACTAAATGTTGTAGACTCAAACTTTTTGCTGTCATTAGTGTATTTTAGCAACTTGAAGATGATTCCAGCATTAATTTCATTGTGCTTTTGCTCATTTTGAAGATTTTGACAGTTTCACCTGAAGTGTACAATCGGGCTGAAAATGAATTTTAAAGCAATACAAAGTTCATTTTGGCTCTCACACCTTAACTAAATATTGTAGACTCAAACTTTTTGCTGTCATTAGTGTATTTTAGCAACTTGAAGATGATTCCAGCATTAATTTCATTGTGCTTTTGCTCATTTTGAAGATTTTGACAGTTTCACCTGAAGTGTACAATCAGGTGCTGAAAACGCGTTTACAGCAATACAAAGTTCATTTTGGCTCTCACACCTTAACTAAATGTTGTAGACACAAACTTTTTGCTGTCATTAGTGTATTTTAGCAACTTGAAGATGATTCCAGCATTAATTTCATTGTGCTTTTGCTCATTTTGAAGATTTTGACAGTTTTACCTGAAGTGTACAATCGGGCTGAAAATGCATTTAAAGCAATACAAAGTTCATTTAGGCTCTCACACCTTAACTAAATGTTGTAGACTCAAACTTGTTGCTGTCATTAGTGTATTTTAGCAACTTGAAGATGATTCCAGCATTAATTTCATTGTGCTTTTGCTCATTTTGAAGATTTTGACAGTTTCACCTGAAGTGTACTATCGGGCTGAAAATGCATTTAAAGCAATACAAAGTTAATTTTTGCTCTCACACCTTAACTAAATGTTGTAGACTCAAACTTTTTGCTGTCATTAGTGTATTTTAGCAACTTGAAGATGATTCCAGCATTAATTTCATTGTGCTTTTGCTCATTTTGAAGATTTTGACAGTTTCACCTGAAGTGTACATTCAGGTGCTGAAAACGCGTTTACAGCAATAAAAAGTTCCTTTTGGCTCTCACACCTTAACTAAATGTTGTAGACACAAACTTTTTGCTGTCATTAGTGTATTTTAGCAACTTGAAGATGATTCCAGCATTAATTTCATTGTGCTTTTGCTCATTTTGAAGATTTTGACAGTTTTACCTGAAGTGTACAATCGGGCTGAAAATGCATTTAAAGCAATACAAAGTTCATTTAGGCTCTCACACCTTAACTAAATGTTGTAGACTCAAACTTGTTGCTGTCATTAGTGTATTTTAGCAACTTGAAGATGATTCCAGCATTAATTTCATTGTGCTTTTGCTCATTTTGAAGATTTTGACAGTTTCACCTGAAGTGTACAATCAGGTGCTGAAAACGCGTTTACAGCAATACAAAGTTCATTTTGGCTCTCACACCTTAACTAAATGTTGTAGACTCAAACTTTTTGCTGTCATTAGTGTATTTTAGCAACTTGAAGATGATTCCAGCATTAATTTCATTGTGCTTTTGCTCATTTTGAAGATTTTGACAGTTTCACCTGAAGTGTACAATCGGGCTGAAAATGAATTTTAAAGCAATACAAAGTTCATTTTGGCTCTCACACCTTAACTAAATATTGTAGACTCAAACTTTTTGCTGTCATTAGTGTATTTTAGCAACTTGAAGATGATTCCAGCATTAATTTCATTGTGCTTTTGCTCATTTTGAAGATTTTGACAGTTTCACCTGAAGTGTACAATCAGGTGCTGAAAACGCGTTTACAGCAATACAAAGTTCATTTTGGCTCTCACACCTTAACTAAATGTTGTAGACACAAACTTTTTGCTGTCATTAGTGTATTTTAGCAACTTGAAGATGATTCCAGCATTAATTTCATTGTGCTTTTGCTCATTTTGAAGATTTTGACAGTTTTACCTGAAGTGTACAATCGGGCTGAAAATGCATTTAAAGCAATACAAAGTTCATTTAGGCTCTCACACCTTAACTAAATGTTGTAGACTCAAACTTGTTGCTGTCATTAAAGTATTTTAGCAACTTGAAGATGATTCCAGCATTAATTTCATTGTGCTTTTGCTCATTTTGAAGATTTTGACAGTTTCACCTGAAGTGTACTATCGGGCTGAAAATGCATTTAAAGCAATACAAAGTTAATTTTTGCTCTCACACCTTAACTAAATGTTGTAGACTCAAACTTTTTGCTGTCATTAGTGTATTTTAGCAACTTGAAGATGATTCCAGCATTAATTTCATTGTGCTTTTGCTCATTTTGAAGATTTTGACAGTTTCACCTGAAGTGTACATTCAGGTGCTGAAAACGCGTTTACAGCAATAAAAAGTTCCTTTTGGCTCTCACACCTTAACTAAATGTTGTAGACACAAACTTTTTGCTGTCATTAGTGTATTTTAGCAACTTGAAGATGATTCCAGCATTAATTTCATTGTGCTTTTGCTCATTTTGAAGATTTTGACAGTTTTACCTGAAGTGTACAATCGGGCTGAAAATGCATTTAAAGCAATACAAAGTTCATTTAGGCTCTCACACCTTAACTAAATGTTGTAGACTCAAACTTGTTGCTGTCATTAGTGTATTTTAGCAACTTGAAGATGATTCCAGCATTAATTTCATTGTGCTTTTGCTCATTTTGAAGATTTTGACAGTTTTACCTGAAGTGTACAATCGGGCTGAAAATGCATTTAAAGCAATACAAAGTTCATTTAGGCTCTCACACCTCAACTAAATGTTGTAGACTCAAACTTTTTGCTGTCATTAGTGTATTTTAGCAACTTGAAGATGATTCCAGCGTTCATTTCATTGTGCTTTTGCTCATTTTGAAGATTTTGACAGTTTCACCTGAAGTGTACAATCGGGCTGAAAATGAATTTTAAAGCAATACAAAGTTCATTTTGGCTCTCACACCTTAACTAAATATTGTAGACTCAAACTTTTTGCTGTCATTAGTGTATTTTAGCAACTTGAAGATGATTCCAGCCTTAATTTCATTGTGCTTTTGCTCATTTTGAAGATTTTGACAGTTTCACCTGAAGTGTACATTCGGGCTGAAAGTGCATTTAAAGCAATACAAAGTTCATTTTGGCTCTCACACCTTAACTAAATGTTGTACACTCAAACGTTTTACTGTCATTAGTGTATTTTAGCAACTTGAAGATGATTCCAGCATTAATTTCATTGTGCTTTTGCTCATTTTGAAGATTTTGACAGTTTCACCTGAAGTGTACAATCAGGTGCTGAAAACGCGTTTACAGCAATACAAAGTTCATTTAGGCTCTCACACCTTAACTAAATGTTGTAGACTCAAACTTTTTGCTGTCATTAGTGTATTTTAGCAACTTGAAGATGATTCCAGCCTTAATTTCATTGTGCTTTTGCTCATTTTGAAGATTTTGACAGTTTCACCTGAAGTGTACATTCGGGCTGAAAGTGCATTTAAAGCAATACAAAGTTCATTTTGGCTCTCACACCTTAACTAAATGTTGTACACTCAAACTTTTTACTGTCATTAGTGTATTTTAGCAACTTGAAGATGATTCCAGCATTAATTTCATTGTGCTTTTGCTCATTTTGAAGATTTTGACAGTTTCACCTGAAGTGTACAATCAGGGGCTGAAAACGCGTTTACAGCAATACAAAGTTAATTTAGAATCTCACACCTTAACTAAATGTTGTAGACTCAAACTTGTTGCTGTCATTAGTGTATTTTAGCAACTTGAAGATGATTCCAGCATTAATTTCATTGTGCTTTTGCTCATTTTGAAGATTTTGACAGTTTCACCTGAAGTGTACAATCAGGTGCTGAAAACGCGTTTACAGCAATACAAAGTTCATTTTGGCTCTCACACCTTAACTAAATGTTGTAGACTAAAACTTTTTGCTGTCATTAGTGTATTTTAGCAACCTGAAGATGATTCCAGCATTAATTTCATTGTGCTTTTGCTCATTTTGAAGATTTTGACAGTTTCACCTGAAGTGTACAATCAGGTGCTGAAAACGCGTTTACAGCAATACAAAGTTCATTTTGGCTCTCACACCTTAACTAAATGTTGTAGACTCAAACTTTTTGCTGTCATTAGTGTATTTTAGCAACTTGAAGATGATTCCAGCATTAATTTCATTGTGCTTTTGCTCATTTTGAAGATTTTGACAGTTTCACCTGAAGTGTACAATCAGGTGCTGAAAACGCGTTTACAGCAATACAAAGTTCATTTTGGCTCTCACACCTTAACTAAATGTTGTAGACTCAAACTTTTTGCTGTCATTAGTGTATTTTAGCAACTTGAAGATGATTCCAGCATTAATTTCATTGTGCTTTTGCTCATTTTGAAGATTTTGACAGTTTCACCTGAAGTGTACAATCGGGCTGAAAATGAATTTTAAAGCAATACAAAGTTCATTTTGGCTCTCACACCTTAACTAAATATTGTAGACTCAAACTTTTTGCTGTCATTAGTGTATTTTAGCAACTTGAAGATGATTCCAGCATTAATTTCATTGTGCTTTTGCTCATTTTGAAGATTTTGACAGTTTCACCTGAAGTGTACAATCAGGTGCTGAAAACGCGTTTACAGCAATACAAAGTTCATTTTGGCTCTCACACCTTAACTAAATGTTGTAGACACAAACTTTTTGCTGTCATTAGTGTATTTTAGCAACTTGAAGATGATTCCAGCATTAATTTCATTGTGCTTTTGCTCATTTTGAAGATTTTGACAGTTTTACCTGAAGTGTACAATCGGGCTGAAAATGCATTTAAAGCAATACAAAGTTCATTTAGGCTCTCACACCTTAACTAAATGTTGTAGACTCAAACTTGTTGCTGTCATTAGTGTATTTTAGCAACTTGAAGATGATTCCAGCATTAATTTCATTGTGCTTTTGCTCATTTTGAAGATTTTGACAGTTTCACCTGAAGTGTACTATCGGGCTGAAAATGCATTTAAAGCAATACAAAGTTAATTTTTGCTCTCACACCTTAACTAAATGTTGTAGACTCAAACTTTTTGCTGTCATTAGTGTATTTTAGCAACTTGAAGATGATTCCAGCATTAATTTCATTGTGCTTTTGCTCATTTTGAAGATTTTGACAGTTTCACCTGAAGTGTACATTCAGGTGCTGAAAACGCGTTTACAGCAATAAAAAGTTCCTTTTGGCTCTCACACCTTAACTAAATGTTGTAGACACAAACTTTTTGCTGTCATTAGTGTATTTTAGCAACTTGAAGATGATTCCAGCATTAATTTCATTGTGCTTTTGCTCATTTTGAAGATTTTGACAGTTTTACCTGAAGTGTACAATCGGGCTGAAAATGCATTTAAAGCAATACAAAGTTCATTTAGGCTCTCACACCTTAACTAAATGTTGTAGACTCAAACTTGTTGCTGTCATTAGTGTATTTTAGCAACTTGAAGATGATTCCAGCATTAATTTCATTGTGCTTTTGCTCATTTTGAAGATTTTGACAGTTTCACCTGAAGTGTACAATCAGGTGCTGAAAACGCGTTTACAGCAATACAAAGTTCATTTTGGCTCTCACACCTTAACTAAATGTTGTAGACTCAAACTTTTTGCTGTCATTAGTGTATTTTAGCAACTTGAAGATGATTCCAGCATTAATTTCATTGTGCTTTTGCTCATTTTGAAGATTTTGACAGTTTCACCTGAAGTGTACAATCGGGCTGAAAATGAATTTTAAAGCAATACAAAGTTCATTTTGGCTCTCACACCTTAACTAAATATTGTAGACTCAAACTTTTTGCTGTCATTAGTGTATTTTAGCAACTTGAAGATGATTCCAGCATTAATTTCATTGTGCTTTTGCTCATTTTGAAGATTTTGACAGTTTCACCTGAAGTGTACAATCAGGTGCTGAAAACGCGTTTACAGCAATACAAAGTTCATTTTGGCTCTCACACCTTAACTAAATGTTGTAGACACAAACTTTTTGCTGTCATTAGTGTATTTTAGCAACTTGAAGATGATTCCAGCATTAATTTCATTGTGCTTTTGCTCATTTTGAAGATTTTGACAGTTTTACCTGAAGTGTACAATCGGGCTGAAAATGCATTTAAAGCAATACAAAGTTCATTTAGGCTCTCACACCTTAACTAAATGTTGTAGACTCAAACTTGTTGCTGTCATTAGTGTATTTTAGCAACTTGAAGATGATTCCAGCATTAATTTCATTGTGCTTTTGCTCATTTTGAAGATTTTGACAGTTTCACCTGAAGTGTACTATCGGGCTGAAAATGCATTTAAAGCAATACAAAGTTAATTTTTGCTCTCACACCTTAACTAAATGTTGTAGACTCAAACTTTTTGCTGTCATTAGTGTATTTTAGCAACTTGAAGATGATTCCAGCATTAATTTCATTGTGCTTTTGCTCATTTTGAAGATTTTGACAGTTTCACCTGAAGTGTACATTCAGGTGCTGAAAACGCGTTTACAGCAATAAAAAGTTCCTTTTGGCTCTCACACCTTAACTAAATGTTGTAGACACAAACTTTTTGCTGTCATTAGTGTATTTTAGCAACTTGAAGATGATTCCAGCATTAATTTCATTGTGCTTTTGCTCATTTTGAAGATTTTGACAGTTTTACCTGAAGTGTACAATCGGGCTGAAAATGCATTTAAAGCAATACAAAGTTCATTTAGGCTCTCACACCTTAACTAAATGTTGTAGACTCAAACTTGTTGCTGTCATTAGTGTATTTTAGCAACTTGAAGATGATTCCAGCATTAATTTCATTGTGCTTTTGCTCATTTTGAAGATTTTGACAGTTTTACCTGAAGTGTACAATCGGGCTGAAAATGCATTTAAAGCAATACAAAGTTCATTTAGGCTCTCACACCTCAACTAAATGTTGTAGACTCAAACTTTTTGCTGTCATTAGTGTATTTTAGCAACTTGAAGATGATTCCAGCGTTCATTTCATTGTGCTTTTGCTCATTTTGAAGATTTTGACAGTTTCACCTGAAGTGTACAATCGGGCTGAAAATGAATTTTAAAGCAATACAAAGTTCATTTTGGCTCTCACACCTTAACTAAATATTGTAGACTCAAACTTTTTGCTGTCATTAGTGTATTTTAGCAACTTGAAGATGATTCCAGCCTTAATTTCATTGTGCTTTTGCTCATTTTGAAGATTTTGACAGTTTCACCTGAAGTGTACATTCGGGCTGAAAGTGCATTTAAAGCAATACAAAGTTCATTTTGGCTCTCACACCTTAACTAAATGTTGTACACTCAAACGTTTTACTGTCATTAGTGTATTTTAGCAACTTGAAGATGATTCCAGCATTAATTTCATTGTGCTTTTGCTCATTTTGAAGATTTTGACAGTTTCACCTGAAGTGTACAATCAGGTGCTGAAAACGCGTTTACAGCAATACAAAGTTCATTTAGGCTCTCACACCTTAACTAAATGTTGTAGACTCAAACTTTTTGCTGTCATTAGTGTATTTTAGCAACTTGAAGATGATTCCAGCCTTAATTTCATTGTGCTTTTGCTCATTTTGAAGATTTTGACAGTTTCACCTGAAGTGTACATTCGGGCTGAAAGTGCATTTAAAGCAATACAAAGTTAATTTTTGCTCTCACACCTTAACTAAATGTTGTAGACTCAAACTTTTTGCTGTCATTAGTGTATTTTAGCAACTTGAAGATGATTCCAGCATTAATTTCATTGTGCTTTTGCTCATTTTGAAGATTTTGACAGTTTCACCTGAAGTGTACATTCAGGTGCTGAAAACGCGTTTACAGCAATAAAAAGTTCCTTTTGGCTCTCACACCTTAACTAAATGTTGTAGACACAAACTTTTTGCTGTCATTAGTGTATTTTAGCAACTTGAAGATGATTCCAGCATTAATTTCATTGTGCTTTTGCTCATTTTGAAGATTTTGACAGTTTTACCTGAAGTGTACAATCGGGCTGAAAATGCATTTAAAGCAATACAAAGTTCATTTAGGCTCTCACACCTTAACTAAATGTTGTAGACTCAAACTTGTTGCTGTCATTAGTGTATTTTAGCAACTTGAAGATGATTCCAGCATTAATTTCATTGTGCTTTTGCTCATTTTGAAGATTTTGACAGTTTCACCTGAAGTGTACAATCAGGTGCTGAAAACGCGTTTACAGCAATACAAAGTTCATTTTGGCTCTCACACCTTAACTAAATGTTGTAGACTCAAACTTTTTGCTGTCATTAGTGTATTTTAGCAACTTGAAGATGATTCCAGCATTAATTTCATTGTGCTTTTGCTCATTTTGAAGATTTTGACAGTTTCACCTGAAGTGTACAATCGGGCTGAAAATGAATTTTAAAGCAATACAAAGTTCATTTTGGCTCTCACACCTTAACTAAATATTGTAGACTCAAACTTTTTGCTGTCATTAGTGTATTTTAGCAACTTGAAGATGATTCCAGCATTAATTTCATTGTGCTTTTGCTCATTTTGAAGATTTTGACAGTTTCACCTGAAGTGTACAATCAGGTGCTGAAAACGCGTTTACAGCAATACAAAGTTCATTTAGGCTCTCACACCTTAACTAAATGTTGTAGACTCAAACTTTTTGCTGTCATTAGTGTATTTTAGCAACTTGAAGATGATTCCAGCCTTAATTTCATTGTGCTTTTGCTCATTTTGAAGATTTTGACAGTTTCACCTGAAGTGTACATTCGGGCTGAAAGTGCATTTAAAGCAATACAAAGTTAATTTTTGCTCTCACACCTTAACTAAATGTTGTAGACTAAAACTTTTTGCTGTCATTAGTGTATTTTAGCAACCTGAAGATGATTCCAGCATTAATTTCATTGTGCTTTTGCTCATTTTGAAGATTTTGACAGTTTCACCTGAAGTGTACTATCGGGCTGAAAATGCATTTAAAGCAATACAAAGTTAATTTTTGCTCTCACACCTTAACTAAATGTTGTAGACTCAAACTTTTTGCTGTCATTAGTGTATTTTAGCAACTTGAAGATGATTCCAGCATTAATTTCATTGTGCTTTTGCTCATTTTGAAGATTTTGACAGTTTCACCTGAAGTGTACATTCAGGTGCTGAAAACGCGTTTACAGCAATAAAAAGTTCCTTTTGGCTCTCACACCTTAACTAAATGTTGTAGACACAAACTTTTTGCTGTCATTAGTGTATTTTAGCAACTTGAAGATGATTCCAGCATTAATTTCATTGTGCTTTTGCTCATTTTGAAGATTTTGACAGTTTTACCTGAAGTGTACAATCGGGCTGAAAATGCATTTAAAGCAATACAAAGTTCATTTAGGCTCTCACACCTTAACTAAATGTTGTAGACTCAAACTTGTTGCTGTCTTTAGTGTATTTTAGCAACTTGAAGATGATTCCAGCATTAATTTCATTGTGCTTTTGCTCATTTTGAAGATTTTGACAGTTTTACCTGAAGTGTACAATCGGGCTGAAAATGCATTTAAAGCAATACAAAGTTCATTTAGGCTCTCACACCTCAACTAAATGTTGTAGACTCAAACTTTTTGCTGTCATTAGTGTATTTTAGCAACTTGAAGATGATTCCAGCGTTCATTTCATTGTGCTTTTGCTCATTTTGAAGATTTTGACAGTTTCACCTGAAGTGTACAATCGGGCTGAAAATGAATTTTAAAGCAATACAAAGTTCATTTTGGCTCTCACACCTTAACTAAATATTGTAGACTCAAACTTTTTGCTGTCATTAGTGTATTTTAGCAACTTGAAGATGATTCCAGCCTTAATTTCATTGTGCTTTTGCTCATTTTGAAGATTTTGACAGTTTCACCTGAAGTGTACATTCGGGCTGAAAGTGCATTTAAAGCAATACAAAGTTCATTTTGGCTCTCACACCTTAACTAAATGTTGTACACTCAAACGTTTTACTGTCATTAGTGTATTTTAGCAACTTGAAGATGATTCCAGCATTAATTTCATTGTGCTTTTGCTCATTTTGAAGATTTTGACAGTTTCACCTGAAGTGTACAATCAGGTGCTGAAAACGCGTTTACAGCAATACAAAGTTCATTTAGGCTCTCACACCTTAACTAAATGTTGTAGACTCAAACTTTTTGCTGTCATTAGTGTATTTTAGCAACTTGAAGATGATTCCAGCCTTAATTTCATTGTGCTTTTGCTCATTTTGAAGATTTTGACAGTTTCACCTGAAGTGTACATTCGGGCTGAAAGTGCATTTAAAGCAATACAAAGTTCATTTTGGCTCTCACACCTTAACTAAATGTTGTACACTCAAACTTTTTACTGTCATTAGTGTATTTTAGCAACTTGAAGATGATTCCAGCATTAATTTCATTGTGCTTTTGCTCATTTTGAAGATTTTGACAGTTTCACCTGAAGTGTACATTCAGGTGCTGAAAACGCGTTTACAGCAATAAAAAGTTCCTTTTGGCTCTCACACCTTAACTAAATGTTGTAGACACAAACTTTTTGCTGTCATTAGTGTATTTTAGCAACTTGAAGATGATTCCAGCATTAATTTCATTGTGCTTTTGCTCATTTTGAAGATTTTGACAGTTTTACCTGAAGTGTACAATCGGGCTGAAAATGCATTTAAAGCAATACAAAGTTCATTTAGGCTCTCACACCTTAACTAAATGTTGTAGACTCAAACTTGTTGCTGTCATTAGTGTATTTTAGCAACTTGAAGATGATTCCAGCATTAATTTCATTGTGCTTTTGCTCATTTTGAAGATTTTGACAGTTTTACCTGAAGTGTACAATCGGGCTGAAAATGCATTTAAAGCAATACAAAGTTCATTTAGGCTCTCACACCTCAACTAAATGTTGTAGACTCAAACTTTTTGCTGTCATTAGTGTATTTTAGCAACTTGAAGATGATTCCAGCGTTCATTTCATTGTGCTTTTGCTCATTTTGAAGATTTTGACAGTTTCACCTGAAGTGTACATTCGGGCTGAAAGTGCATTTAAAGCAATACAAAGTTCATTTTGGCTCTCACACCTTAACTAAATGTTGTACACTCAAACGTTTTACTGTCATTAGTGTATTTTAGCAACTTGAAGATGATTCCAGCATTAATTTCATTGTGCTTTTGCTCATTTTGAAGATTTTGACAGTTTCACCTGAAGTGTACAATCAGGTGCTGAAAACGCGTTTACAGCAATACAAAGTTCATTTAGGCTCTCACACCTTAACTAAATGTTGTAGACTCAAACTTTTTGCTGTCATTAGTGTATTTTAGCAACTTGAAGATGATTCCAGCCTTAATTTCATTGTGCTTTTGCTCATTTTGAAGATTTTGACAGTTTCACCTGAAGTGTACATTCGGGCTGAAAGTGCATTTAAAGCAATACAAAGTTCATTTTGGCTCTCACACCTTAACTAAATGTTGTACACTCAAACTTTTTACTGTCATTAGTGTATTTTAGCAACTTGAAGATGATTCCAGCATTAATTTCATTGTGCTTTTGCTCATTTTGAAGATTTTGACAGTTTCACCTGAAGTGTACAATCAGGGGCTGAAAACGCGTTTACAGCAATACAAAGTTAATTTAGAATCTCACACCTTAACTAAATGTTGTAGACTCAAACTTGTTGCTGTCATTAGTGTATTTTAGCAACTTGAAGATGATTCCAGCATTAATTTCATTGTGCTTTTGCTCATTTTGAAGATTTTGACAGTTTCACCTGAATTGTACAATCAAGGGCTGAAAACGCGTTTAAAGCAATGAAAAGTTCATTTAGGCTCTCACACCTTAACTAAATGTTGTAGACTCAAACTTTTTGCTGTCATTAGTGTATTTTAGCAACTTGAAGATGATTCCAGCATTAATTTCATTGTGCTTTTGCTCATTTTGAAGATTTTGACAGTTTCACCTGAAGTGTACAATCAGGTGCTGAAAACGCGTTTACAGCAATACAAAGTTCATTTTGGCTCTCACACCTTAACTAAATGTTGTAGACTAAAACTTTTTGCTGTCATTAGTGTATTTTAGCAACCTGAAGATGATTCCAGCATTAATTTCATTGTGCTTTTGCTCATTTTGAAGATTTTGACAGTTTCACC
This sequence comes from Leptonotus elevatus, assembly GCF_054856555.1. Lineage (NCBI taxonomy): Eukaryota > Metazoa > Chordata > Actinopteri > Syngnathiformes > Syngnathidae > Leptonotus > Leptonotus elevatus. Next base: position 18,561 of record NW_028233755.1, on the reverse strand, counting down.
TGAAGTGTACATTCAGGTGCTGAAAACGCGTTTACAGCAATAAAAAGTTCCTTTTGGCTCTCACACCTTAACTAAATGTTGTAGACACAAACTTTTTGCTGTCATTAGTGTATTTTAGCAACTTGAAGATGATTCCAGCATTAATTTCATTGTGCTTTTGCTCATTTTGAAGATTTTGACAGTTTTACCTGAAGTGTACAATCGGGCTGAAAATGCATTTAAAGCAATACAAAGTTCATTTAGGCTCTCACACCTTAACTAAATGTTGTAGACTCAAACTTGTTGCTGTCATTAGTGTATTTTAGCAACTTGAAGATGATTCCAGCATTAATTTCATTGTGCTTTTGCTCATTTTGAAGATTTTGACAGTTTCACCTGAAGTGTACAATCAGGTGCTGAAAACGCGTTTACAGCAATACAAAGTTCATTTTGGCTCTCACACCTTAACTAAATGTTGTAGACTCAAACTTTTTGCTGTCATTAGTGTATTTTAGCAACTTGAAGATGATTCCAGCATTAATTTCATTGTGCTTTTGCTCATTTTGAAGATTTTGACAGTTTCACCTGAAGTGTACAATCGGGCTGAAAATGAATTTTAAAGCAATACAAAGTTCATTTTGGCTCTCACACCTTAACTAAATATTGTAGACTCAAACTTTTTGCTGTCATTAGTGTATTTTAGCAACTTGAAGATGATTCCAGCATTAATTTCATTGTGCTTTTGCTCATTTTGAAGATTTTGACAGTTTCACCTGAAGTGTACAATCAGGTGCTGAAAACGCGTTTACAGCAATACAAAGTTCATTTTGGCTCTCACACCTTAACTAAATGTTGTAGACACAAACTTTTTGCTGTCATTAGTGTATTTTAGCAACTTGAAGATGATTCCAGCATTAATTTCATTGTGCTTTTGCTCATTTTGAAGATTTTGACAGTTTTACCTGAAGTGTACAATCGGGCTGAAAATGCATTTAAAGCAATACAAAGTTCATTTAGGCTCTCACACCTTAACTAAATGTTGTAGACTCAAACTTGTTGCTGTCATTAGTGTATTTTAGCAACTTGAAGATGATTCCAGCATTAATTTCATTGTGCTTTTGCTCATTTTGAAGATTTTGACAGTTTCACCTGAAGTGTACTATCGGGCTGAAAATGCATTTAAAGCAATACAAAGTTAATTTTTGCTCTCACACCTTAACTAAATGTTGTAGACTCAAACTTTTTGCTGTCATTAGTGTATTTTAGCAACTTGAAGATGATTCCAGCATTAATTTCATTGTGCTTTTGCTCATTTTGAAGATTTTGACAGTTTCACCTGAAGTGTACATTCAGGTGCTGAAAACGCGTTTACAGCAATAAAAAGTTCCTTTTGGCTCTCACACCTTAACTAAATGTTGTAGACACAAACTTTTTGCTGTCATTAGTGTATTTTAGCAACTTGAAGATGATTCCAGCATTAATTTCATTGTGCTTTTGCTCATTTTGAAGATTTTGACAGTTTTACCTGAAGTGTACAATCGGGCTGAAAATGCATTTAAAGCAATACAAAGTTCATTTAGGCTCTCACACCTTAACTAAATGTTGTAGACTCAAACTTGTTGCTGTCATTAGTGTATTTTAGCAACTTGAAGATGATTCCAGCATTAATTTCATTGTGCTTTTGCTCATTTTGAAGATTTTGACAGTTTTACCTGAAGTGTACAATCGGGCTGAAAATGCATTTAAAGCAATACAAAGTTCATTTAGGCTCTCACACCTCAACTAAATGTTGTAGACTCAAACTTTTTGCTGTCATTAGTGTATTTTAGCAACTTGAAGATGATTCCAGCGTTCATTTCATTGTGCTTTTGCTCATTTTGAAGATTTTGACAGTTTCACCTGAAGTGTACAATCGGGCTGAAAATGAATTTTAAAGCAATACAAAGTTCATTTTGGCTCTCACACCTTAACTAAATATTGTAGACTCAAACTTTTTGCTGTCATTAGTGTATTTTAGCAACTTGAAGATGATTCCAGCCTTAATTTCATTGTGCTTTTGCTCATTTTGAAGATTTTGACAGTTTCACCTGAAGTGTACATTCGGGCTGAAAGTGCATTTAAAGCAATACAAAGTTCATTTTGGCTCTCACACCTTAACTAAATGTTGTACACTCAAACGTTTTACTGTCATTAGTGTATTTTAGCAACTTGAAGATGATTCCAGCATTAATTTCATTGTGCTTTTGCTCATTTTGAAGATTTTGACAGTTTCACCTGAAGTGTACAATCAGGTGCTGAAAACGCGTTTACAGCAATACAAAGTTCATTTAGGCTCTCACACCTTAACTAAATGTTGTAGACTCAAACTTTTTGCTGTCATTAGTGTATTTTAGCAACTTGAAGATGATTCCAGCCTTAATTTCATTGTGCTTTTGCTCATTTTGAAGATTTTGACAGTTTCACCTGAAGTGTACATTCGGGCTGAAAGTGCATTTAAAGCAATACAAAGTTAATTTTTGCTCTCACACCTTAACTAAATGTTGTAGACTCAAACTTTTTGCTGTCATTAGTGTATTTTAGCAACTTGAAGATGATTCCAGCATTAATTTCATTGTGCTTTTGCTCATTTTGAAGATTTTGACAGTTTCACCTGAAGTGTACATTCAGGTGCTGAAAACGCGTTTACAGCAATAAAAAGTTCCTTTTGGCTCTCACACCTTAACTAAATGTTGTAGACACAAACTTTTTGCTGTCATTAGTGTATTTTAGCAACTTGAAGATGATTCCAGCATTAATTTCATTGTGCTTTTGCTCATTTTGAAGATTTTGACAGTTTTACCTGAAGTGTACAATCGGGCTGAAAATGCATTTAAAGCAATACAAAGTTCATTTAGGCTCTCACACCTTAACTAAATGTTGTAGACTCAAACTTGTTGCTGTCATTAGTGTATTTTAGCAACTTGAAGATGATTCCAGCATTAATTTCATTGTGCTTTTGCTCATTTTGAAGATTTTGACAGTTTCACCTGAAGTGTACAATCAGGTGCTGAAAACGCGTTTACAGCAATACAAAGTTCATTTTGGCTCTCACACCTTAACTAAATGTTGTAGACTCAAACTTTTTGCTGTCATTAGTGTATTTTAGCAACTTGAAGATGATTCCAGCATTAATTTCATTGTGCTTTTGCTCATTTTGAAGATTTTGACAGTTTCACCTGAAGTGTACAATCGGGCTGAAAATGAATTTTAAAGCAATACAAAGTTCATTTTGGCTCTCACACCTTAACTAAATATTGTAGACTCAAACTTTTTGCTGTCATTAGTGTATTTTAGCAACTTGAAGATGATTCCAGCATTAATTTCATTGTGCTTTTGCTCATTTTGAAGATTTTGACAGTTTCACCTGAAGTGTACAATCAGGTGCTGAAAACGCGTTTACAGCAATACAAAGTTCATTTAGGCTCTCACACCTTAACTAAATGTTGTAGACTCAAACTTTTTGCTGTCATTAGTGTATTTTAGCAACTTGAAGATGATTCCAGCCTTAATTTCATTGTGCTTTTGCTCATTTTGAAGATTTTGACAGTTTCACCTGAAGTGTACATTCGGGCTGAAAGTGCATTTAAAGCAATACAAAGTTAATTTTTGCTCTCACACCTTAACTAAATGTTGTAGACTAAAACTTTTTGCTGTCATTAGTGTATTTTAGCAACCTGAAGATGATTCCAGCATTAATTTCATTGTGCTTTTGCTCATTTTGAAGATTTTGACAGTTTCACCTGAAGTGTACTATCGGGCTGAAAATGCATTTAAAGCAATACAAAGTTAATTTTTGCTCTCACACCTTAACTAAATGTTGTAGACTCAAACTTTTTGCTGTCATTAGTGTATTTTAGCAACTTGAAGATGATTCCAGCATTAATTTCATTGTGCTTTTGCTCATTTTGAAGATTTTGACAGTTTCACCTGAAGTGTACATTCAGGTGCTGAAAACGCGTTTACAGCAATAAAAAGTTCCTTTTGGCTCTCACACCTTAACTAAATGTTGTAGACACAAACTTTTTGCTGTCATTAGTGTATTTTAGCAACTTGAAGATGATTCCAGCATTAATTTCATTGTGCTTTTGCTCATTTTGAAGATTTTGACAGTTTTACCTGAAGTGTACAATCGGGCTGAAAATGCATTTAAAGCAATACAAAGTTCATTTAGGCTCTCACACCTTAACTAAATGTTGTAGACTCAAACTTGTTGCTGTCTTTAGTGTATTTTAGCAACTTGAAGATGATTCCAGCATTAATTTCATTGTGCTTTTGCTCATTTTGAAGATTTTGACAGTTTTACCTGAAGTGTACAATCGGGCTGAAAATGCATTTAAAGCAATACAAAGTTCATTTAGGCTCTCACACCTCAACTAAATGTTGTAGACTCAAACTTTTTGCTGTCATTAGTGTATTTTAGCAACTTGAAGATGATTCCAGCGTTCATTTCATTGTGCTTTTGCTCATTTTGAAGATTTTGACAGTTTCACCTGAAGTGTACAATCGGGCTGAAAATGAATTTTAAAGCAATACAAAGTTCATTTTGGCTCTCACACCTTAACTAAATATTGTAGACTCAAACTTTTTGCTGTCATTAGTGTATTTTAGCAACTTGAAGATGATTCCAGCCTTAATTTCATTGTGCTTTTGCTCATTTTGAAGATTTTGACAGTTTCACCTGAAGTGTACATTCGGGCTGAAAGTGCATTTAAAGCAATACAAAGTTCATTTTGGCTCTCACACCTTAACTAAATGTTGTACACTCAAACGTTTTACTGTCATTAGTGTATTTTAGCAACTTGAAGATGATTCCAGCATTAATTTCATTGTGCTTTTGCTCATTTTGAAGATTTTGACAGTTTCACCTGAAGTGTACAATCAGGTGCTGAAAACGCGTTTACAGCAATACAAAGTTCATTTAGGCTCTCACACCTTAACTAAATGTTGTAGACTCAAACTTTTTGCTGTCATTAGTGTATTTTAGCAACTTGAAGATGATTCCAGCCTTAATTTCATTGTGCTTTTGCTCATTTTGAAGATTTTGACAGTTTCACCTGAAGTGTACATTCGGGCTGAAAGTGCATTTAAAGCAATACAAAGTTCATTTTGGCTCTCACACCTTAACTAAATGTTGTACACTCAAACTTTTTACTGTCATTAGTGTATTTTAGCAACTTGAAGATGATTCCAGCATTAATTTCATTGTGCTTTTGCTCATTTTGAAGATTTTGACAGTTTCACCTGAAGTGTACATTCAGGTGCTGAAAACGCGTTTACAGCAATAAAAAGTTCCTTTTGGCTCTCACACCTTAACTAAATGTTGTAGACACAAACTTTTTGCTGTCATTAGTGTATTTTAGCAACTTGAAGATGATTCCAGCATTAATTTCATTGTGCTTTTGCTCATTTTGAAGATTTTGACAGTTTTACCTGAAGTGTACAATCGGGCTGAAAATGCATTTAAAGCAATACAAAGTTCATTTAGGCTCTCACACCTTAACTAAATGTTGTAGACTCAAACTTGTTGCTGTCATTAGTGTATTTTAGCAACTTGAAGATGATTCCAGCATTAATTTCATTGTGCTTTTGCTCATTTTGAAGATTTTGACAGTTTTACCTGAAGTGTACAATCGGGCTGAAAATGCATTTAAAGCAATACAAAGTTCATTTAGGCTCTCACACCTCAACTAAATGTTGTAGACTCAAACTTTTTGCTGTCATTAGTGTATTTTAGCAACTTGAAGATGATTCCAGCGTTCATTTCATTGTGCTTTTGCTCATTTTGAAGATTTTGACAGTTTCACCTGAAGTGTACAATCGGGCTGAAAATGAATTTTAAAGCAATACAAAGTTCATTTTGGCTCTCACACCTTAACTAAATATTGTAGACTCAAACTTTTTGCTGTCATTAGTGTATTTTAGCAACTTGAAGATGATTCCAGCCTTAATTTCATTGTGCTTTTGCTCATTTTGAAGATTTTGACAGTTTCACCTGAAGTGTACATTCGGGCTGAAAGTGCATTTAAAGCAATACAAAGTTCATTTTGGCTCTCACACCTTAACTAAATGTTGTACACTCAAACGTTTTACTGTCATTAGTGTATTTTAGCAACTTGAAGATGATTCCAGCATTAATTTCATTGTGCTTTTGCTCATTTTGAAGATTTTGACAGTTTCACCTGAAGTGTACAATCAGGTGCTGAAAACGCGTTTACAGCAATACAAAGTTCATTTAGGCTCTCACACCTTAACTAAATGTTGTAGACTCAAACTTTTTGCTGTCATTAGTGTATTTTAGCAACTTGAAGATGATTCCAGCCTTAATTTCATTGTGCTTTTGCTCATTTTGAAGATTTTGACAGTTTCACCTGAAGTGTACATTCGGGCTGAAAGTGCATTTAAAGCAATACAAAGTTCATTTTGGCTCTCACACCTTAACTAAATGTTGTACACTCAAACTTTTTACTGTCATTAGTGTATTTTAGCAACTTGAAGATGATTCCAGCATTAATTTCATTGTGCTTTTGCTCATTTTGAAGATTTTGACAGTTTCACCTGAAGTGTACAATCAGGGGCTGAAAACGCGTTTACAGCAATACAAAGTTAATTTAGAATCTCACACCTTAACTAAATGTTGTAGACTCAAACTTGTTGCTGTCATTAGTGTATTTTAGCAACTTGAAGATGATTCCAGCATTAATTTCATTGTGCTTTTGCTCATTTTGAAGATTTTGACAGTTTCACCTGAATTGTACAATCAAGGGCTGAAAACGCGTTTAAAGCAATGAAAAGTTCATTTAGGCTCTCACACCTTAACTAAATGTTGTAGACTCAAACTTTTTGCTGTCATTAGTGTATTTTAGCAACTTGAAGATGATTCCAGCATTAATTTCATTGTGCTTTTGCTCATTTTGAAGATTTTGACAGTTTCACCTGAAGTGTACAATCAGGTGCTGAAAACGCGTTTACAGCAATACAAAGTTCATTTTGGCTCTCACACCTTAACTAAATGTTGTAGACTAAAACTTTTTGCTGTCATTAGTGTATTTTAGCAACCTGAAGATGATTCCAGCATTAATTTCATTGTGCTTTTGCTCATTTTGAAGATTTTGACAGTTTCACCTGAAGTGTACAATCAGGTGCTGAAAACGCGTTTACAGCAATACAAAGTTCATTTTGGCTCTCACACCTTAACTAAATGTTGTAGACTCAAACTTTTTGCTGTCATTAGTGTATTTTAGCAACTTGAAGATGATTCCAGCATTAATTTCATTGTGCTTTTGCTCATTTTGAAGATTTTGACAGTTTCACCTGAAGTGTACAATCAGGTGCTGAAAACGCGTTTACAGCAATACAAAGTTCATTTTGGCTCTCACACCTTAACTAAATGTTGTAGACTCAAACTTTTTGCTGTCATTAGTGTATTTTAGCAACTTGAAGATGATTCCAGCATTAATTTCATTGTGCTTTTGCTCATTTTGAAGATTTTGACAGTTTCACCTGAAGTGTACAATCGGGCTGAAAATGAATTTTAAAGCAATACAAAGTTCATTTTGGCTCTCACACCTTAACTAAATATTGTAGACTCAAACTTTTTGCTGTCATTAGTGTATTTTAGCAACTTGAAGATGATTCCAGCATTAATTTCATTGTGCTTTTGCTCATTTTGAAGATTTTGACAGTTTCACCTGAAGTGTACAATCAGGTGCTGAAAACGCGTTTACAGCAATACAAAGTTCATTTTGGCTCTCACACCTTAACTAAATGTTGTAGACACAAACTTTTTGCTGTCATTAGTGTATTTTAGCAACTTGAAGATGATTCCAGCATTAATTTCATTGTGCTTTTGCTCATTTTGAAGATTTTGACAGTTTTACCTGAAGTGTACAATCGGGCTGAAAATGCATTTAAAGCAATACAAAGTTCATTTAGGCTCTCACACCTTAACTAAATGTTGTAGACTCAAACTTGTTGCTGTCATTAGTGTATTTTAGCAACTTGAAGATGATTCCAGCATTAATTTCATTGTGCTTTTGCTCATTTTGAAGATTTTGACAGTTTCACCTGAAGTGTACTATCGGGCTGAAAATGCATTTAAAGCAATACAAAGTTAATTTTTGCTCTCACACCTTAACTAAATGTTGTAGACTCAAACTTTTTGCTGTCATTAGTGTATTTTAGCAACTTGAAGATGATTCCAGCATTAATTTCATTGTGCTTTTGCTCATTTTGAAGATTTTGACAGTTTCACCTGAAGTGTACATTCAGGTGCTGAAAACGCGTTTACAGCAATAAAAAGTTCCTTTTGGCTCTCACACCTTAACTAAATGTTGTAGACACAAACTTTTTGCTGTCATTAGTGTATTTTAGCAACTTGAAGATGATTCCAGCATTAATTTCATTGTGCTTTTGCTCATTTTGAAGATTTTGACAGTTTTACCTGAAGTGTACAATCGGGCTGAAAATGCATTTAAAGCAATACAAAGTTCATTTAGGCTCTCACACCTTAACTAAATGTTGTAGACTCAAACTTGTTGCTGTCATTAGTGTATTTTAGCAACTTGAAGATGATTCCAGCATTAATTTCATTGTGCTTTTGCTCATTTTGAAGATTTTGACAGTTTCACCTGAAGTGTACAATCAGGTGCTGAAAACGCGTTTACAGCAATACAAAGTTCATTTTGGCTCTCACACCTTAACTAAATGTTGTAGACTCAAACTTTTTGCTGTCATTAGTGTATTTTAGCAACTTGAAGATGATTCCAGCATTAATTTCATTGTGCTTTTGCTCATTTTGAAGATTTTGACAGTTTCACCTGAAGTGTACAATCGGGCTGAAAATGAATTTTAAAGCAATACAAAGTTCATTTTGGCTCTCACACCTTAACTAAATATTGTAGACTCAAACTTTTTGCTGTCATTAGTGTATTTTAGCAACTTGAAGATGATTCCAGCATTAATTTCATTGTGCTTTTGCTCATTTTGAAGATTTTGACAGTTTCACCTGAAGTGTACAATCAGGTGCTGAAAACGCGTTTACAGCAATACAAAGTTCATTTTGGCTCTCACACCTTAACTAAATGTTGTAGACACAAACTTTTTGCTGTCATTAGTGTATTTTAGCAACTTGAAGATGATTCCAGCATTAATTTCATTGTGCTTTTGCTCATTTTGAAGATTTTGACAGTTTTACCTGAAGTGTACAATCGGGCTGAAAATGCATTTAAAGCAATACAAAGTTCATTTAGGCTCTCACACCTTAACTAAATGTTGTAGACTCAAACTTGTTGCTGTCATTAGTGTATTTTAGCAACTTGAAGATGATTCCAGCATTAATTTCATTGTGCTTTTGCTCATTTTGAAGATTTTGACAGTTTCACCTGAAGTGTACTATCGGGCTGAAAATGCATTTAAAGCAATACAAAGTTAATTTTTGCTCTCACACCTTAACTAAATGTTGTAGACTCAAACTTTTTGCTGTCATTAGTGTATTTTAGCAACTTGAAGATGATTCCAGCATTAATTTCATTGTGCTTTTGCTCATTTTGAAGATTTTGACAGTTTCACCTGAAGTGTACATTCAGGTGCTGAAAACGCGTTTACAGCAATAAAAAGTTCCTTTTGGCTCTCACACCTTAACTAAATGTTGTAGACACAAACTTTTTGCTGTCATTAGTGTATTTTAGCAACTTGAAGATGATTCCAGCATTAATTTCATTGTGCTTTTGCTCATTTTGAAGATTTTGACAGTTTCACCTGAAGTGTACTATCGGGCTGAAAATGCATTTAAAGCAATACAAAGTTCATTTTGGCTCTCACACCTTAACTAAATGTTGTAGACTAAAACTTTTTGCTGTCATTAGTGTATTTTAGCAACCTGAAGATGATTCCAGCATTAATTTCATTGTGCTTTTGCTCATTTTGAAGATTTTGACAGTTTCACCTGAAGTGTACAATCAGGTGCTGAAAACGCGTTTACAGCAATACAAAGTTCATTTTGGCTCTCACACCTTAACTAAATGTTGTAGACTCAAACTTTTTGCTGTCATTAGTGTATTTTAGCAACTTGAAGATGATTCCAGCATTAATTTCATTGTGCTTTTGCTCATTTTGAAGATTTTGACAGTTTCACCTGAAGTGTACAATCAGGTGCTGAAAACGCGTTTACAGCAATACAAAGTTCATTTTGGCTCTCACACCTTAACTAAATGTTGTAGACTCAAACTTTTTGCTGTCATTAGTGTATTTTAGCAACTTGAAGATGATTCCAGCATTAATTTCATTGTGCTTTTGCTCATTTTGAAGATTTTGACAGTTTCACCTGAAGTGTACAATCGGGCTGAAAATGAATTTTAAAGCAATACAAAGTTCATTTTGGCTCTCACACCTTAACTAAATATTGTAGACTCAAACTTTTTGCTGTCATTAGTGTATTTTAGCAACTTGAAGATGATTCCAGCATTAATTTCATTGTGCTTTTGCTCATTTTGAAGATTTTGACAGTTTCACCTGAAGTGTACAATCAGGTGCTGAAAACGCGTTTACAGCAATACAAAGTTCATTTTGGCTCTCACACCTTAACTAAATGTTGTAGACACAAACTTTTTGCTGTCATTAGTGTATTTTAGCAACTTGAAGATGATTCCAGCATTAATTTCATTGTGCTTTTGCTCATTTTGAAGATTTTGACAGTTTTACCTGAAGTGTACAATCGGGCTGAAAATGCATTTAAAGCAATACAAAGTTCATTTAGGCTCTCACACCTTAACTAAATGTTGTAGACTCAAACTTGTTGCTGTCATTAGTGTATTTTAGCAACTTGAAGATGATTCCAGCATTAATTTCATTGTGCTTTTGCTCATTTTGAAGATTTTGACAGTTTCACCTGAAGTGTACTATCGGGCTGAAAATGCATTTAAAGCAATACAAAGTTAATTTTTGCTCTCACACCTTAACTAAATGTTGTAGACTCAAACTTTTTGCTGTCATTAGTGTATTTTAGCAACTTGAAGATGATTCCAGCATTAATTTCATTGTGCTTTTGCTCATTTTGAAGATTTTGACAGTTTCACCTGAAGTGTACATTCAGGTGCTGAAAACGCGTTTACAGCAATAAAAAGTTCCTTTTGGCTCTCACACCTTAACTAAATGTTGTAGACACAAACTTTTTGCTGTCATTAGTGTATTTTAGCAACTTGAAGATGATTCCAGCATTAATTTCATTGTGCTTTTGCTCATTTTGAAGATTTTGACAGTTTTACCTGAAGTGTACAATCGGGCTGAAAATGCATTTAAAGCAATACAAAGTTCATTTAGGCTCTCACACCTTAACTAAATGTTGTAGACTCAAACTTGTTGCTGTCATTAGTGTATTTTAGCAACTTGAAGATGATTCCAGCATTAATTTCATTGTGCTTTTGCTCATTTTGAAGATTTTGACAGTTTCACCTGAAGTGTACAATCAGGTGCTGAAAACGCGTTTACAGCAATACAAAGTTCATTTTGGCTCTCACACCTTAACTAAATGTTGTAGACTCAAACTTTTTGCTGTCATTAGTGTATTTTAGCAACTTGAAGATGATTCCAGCATTAATTTCATTGTGCTTTTGCTCATTTTGAAGATTTTGACAGTTTCACCTGAAGTGTACAATCGGGCTGAAAATGAATTTTAAAGCAATACAAAGTTCATTTTGGCTCTCACACCTTAACTAAATATTGTAGACTCAAACTTTTTGCTGTCATTAGTGTATTTTAGCAACTTGAAGATGATTCCAGCATTAATTTCATTGTGCTTTTGCTCATTTTGAAGATTTTGACAGTTTCACCTGAAGTGTACAATCAGGTGCTGAAAACGCGTTTACAGCAATACAAAGTTCATTTTGGCTCTCACACCTTAACTAAATGTTGTAGACACAAACTTTTTGCTGTCATTAGTGTATTTTAGCAACTTGAAGATGATTCCAGCATTAATTTCATTGTGCTTTTGCTCATTTTGAAGATTTTGACAGTTTTACCTGAAGTGTACAATCGGGCTGAAAATGCATTTAAAGCAATACAAAGTTCATTTAGGCTCTCACACCTTAACTAAATGTTGTAGACTCAAACTTGTTGCTGTCATTAGTGTATTTTAGCAACTTGAAGATGATTCCAGCATTAATTTCATTGTGCTTTTGCTCATTTTGAAGATTTTGACAGTTTCACCTGAAGTGTACTATCGGGCTGAAAATGCATTTAAAGCAATACAAAGTTAATTTTTGCTCTCACACCTTAACTAAATGTTGTAGACTCAAACTTTTTGCTGTCATTAGTGTATTTTAGCAACTTGAAGATGATTCCAGCATTAATTTCATTGTGCTTTTGCTCATTTTGAAGATTTTGACAGTTTCACCTGAAGTGTACATTCAGGTGCTGAAAACGCGTTTACAGCAATAAAAAGTTCCTTTTGGCTCTCACACCTTAACTAAATGTTGTAGACACAAACTTTTTGCTGTCATTAGTGTATTTTAGCAACTTGAAGATGATTCCAGCATTAATTTCATTGTGCTTTTGCTCATTTTGAAGATTTTGACAGTTTTACCTGAAGTGTACAATCGGGCTGAAAATGCATTTAAAGCAATACAAAGTTCATTTAGGCTCTCACACCTTAACTAAATGTTGTAGACTCAAACTTGTTGCTGTCATTAGTGTATTTTAGCAACTTGAAGATGATTCCAGCATTAATTTCATTGTGCTTTTGCTCATTTTGAAGATTTTGACAGTTTTACCTGAAGTGTACAATCGGGCTGAAAATGCATTTAAAGCAATACAAAGTTCATTTAGGCTCTCACACCTCAACTAAATGTTGTAGACTCAAACTTTTTGCTGTCATTAGTGTATTTTAGCAACTTGAAGATGATTCCAGCGTTCATTTCATTGTGCTTTTGCTCATTTTGAAGATTTTGACAGTTTCACCTGAAGTGTACAATCGGGCTGAAAATGAATTTTAAAGCAATACAAAGTTCATTTTGGCTCTCACACCTTAACTAAATATTGTAGACTCAAACTTTTTGCTGTCATTAGTGTATTTTAGCAACTTGAAGATGATTCCAGCCTTAATTTCATTGTGCTTTTGCTCATTTTGAAGATTTTGACAGTTTCACCTGAAGTGTACATTCGGGCTGAAAGTGCATTTAAAGCAATACAAAGTTCATTTTGGCTCTCACACCTTAACTAAATGTTGTACACTCAAACGTTTTACTGTCATTAGTGTATTTTAGCAACTTGAAGATGATTCCAGCATTAATTTCATTGTGCTTTTGCTCATTTTGAAGATTTTGACAGTTTCACCTGAAGTGTACAATCAGGTGCTGAAAACGCGTTTACAGCAATACAAAGTTCATTTAGGCTCTCACACCTTAACTAAATGTTGTAGACTCAAACTTTTTGCTGTCATTAGTGTATTTTAGCAACTTGAAGATGATTCCAGCCTTAATTTCATTGTGCTTTTGCTCATTTTGAAGATTTTGACAGTTTCACCTGAAGTGTACATTCGGGCTGAAAGTGCATTTAAAGCAATACAAAGTTAATTTTTGCTCTCACACCTTAACTAAATGTTGTAGACTCAAACTTTTTGCTGTCATTAGTGTATTTTAGCAACTTGAAGATGATTCCAGCATTAATTTCATTGTGCTTTTGCTCATTTTGAAGATTTTGACAGTTTCACCTGAAGTGTACATTCAGGTGCTGAAAACGCGTTTACAGCAATAAAAAGTTCCTTTTGGCTCTCACACCTTAACTAAATGTTGTAGACACAAACTTTTTGCTGTCATTAGTGTATTTTAGCAACTTGAAGATGATTCCAGCATTAATTTCATTGTGCTTTTGCTCATTTTGAAGATTTTGACAGTTTTACCTGAAGTGTACAATCGGGCTGAAAATGCATTTAAAGCAATACAAAGTTCATTTAGGCTCTCACACCTTAACTAAATGTTGTAGACTCAAACTTGTTGCTGTCATTAGTGTATTTTAGCAACTTGAAGATGATTCCAGCATTAATTTCATTGTGCTTTTGCTCATTTTGAAGATTTTGACAGTTTCACCTGAAGTGTACAATCAGGTGCTGAAAACGCGTTTACAGCAATACAAAGTTCATTTTGGCTCTCACACCTTAACTAAATGTTGTAGACTCAAACTTTTTGCTGTCATTAGTGTATTTTAGCAACTTGAAGATGATTCCAGCATTAATTTCATTGTGCTTTTGCTCATTTTGAAGATTTTGACAGTTTCACCTGAAGTGTACAATCGGGCTGAAAATGAATTTTAAAGCAATACAAAGTTCATTTTGGCTCTCACACCTTAACTAAATATTGTAGACTCAAACTTTTTGCTGTCATTAGTGTATTTTAGCAACTTGAAGATGATTCCAGCATTAATTTCATTGTGCTTTTGCTCATTTTGAAGATTTTGACAGTTTCACCTGAAGTGTACAATCAGGTGCTGAAAACGCGTTTACAGCAATACAAAGTTCATTTAGGCTCTCACACCTTAACTAAATGTTGTAGACTCAAACTTTTTGCTGTCATTAGTGTATTTTAGCAACTTGAAGATGATTCCAGCCTTAATTTCATTGTGCTTTTGCTCATTTTGAAGATTTTGACAGTTTCACCTGAAGTGTACATTCGGGCTGAAAGTGCATTTAAAGCAATACAAAGTTAATTTTTGCTCTCACACCTTAACTAAATGTTGTAGACTAAAACTTTTTGCTGTCATTAGTGTATTTTAGCAACCTGAAGATGATTCCAGCATTAATTTCATTGTGCTTTTGCTCATTTTGAAGATTTTGACAGTTTCACCTGAAGTGTACTATCGGGCTGAAAATGCATTTAAAGCAATACAAAGTTAATTTTTGCTCTCACACCTTAACTAAATGTTGTAGACTCAAACTTTTTGCTGTCATTAGTGTATTTTAGCAACTTGAAGATGATTCCAGCATTAATTTCATTGTGCTTTTGCTCATTTTGAAGATTTTGACAGTTTCACCTGAAGTGTACATTCAGGTGCTGAAAACGCGTTTACAGCAATAAAAAGTTCCTTTTGGCTCTCACACCTTAACTAAATGTTGTAGACACAAACTTTTTGCTGTCATTAGTGTATTTTAGCAACTTGAAGATGATTCCAGCATTAATTTCATTGTGCTTTTGCTCATTTTGAAGATTTTGACAGTTTTACCTGAAGTGTACAATCGGGCTGAAAATGCATTTAAAGCAATACAAAGTTCATTTAGGCTCTCACACCTTAACTAAATGTTGTAGACTCAAACTTGTTGCTGTCTTTAGTGTATTTTAGCAACTTGAAGATGATTCCAGCATTAATTTCATTGTGCTTTTGCTCATTTTGAAGATTTTGACAGTTTTACCTGAAGTGTACAATCGGGCTGAAAATGCATTTAAAGCAATACAAAGTTCATTTAGGCTCTCACACCTCAACTAAATGTTGTAGACTCAAACTTTTTGCTGTCATTAGTGTATTTTAGCAACTTGAAGATGATTCCAGCGTTCATTTCATTGTGCTTTTGCTCATTTTGAAGATTTTGACAGTTTCACCTGAAGTGTACAATCGGGCTGAAAATGAATTTTAAAGCAATACAAAGTTCATTTTGGCTCTCACACCTTAACTAAATATTGTAGACTCAAACTTTTTGCTGTCATTAGTGTATTTTAGCAACTTGAAGATGATTCCAGCCTTAATTTCATTGTGCTTTTGCTCATTTTGAAGATTTTGACAGTTTCACCTGAAGTGTACATTCGGGCTGAAAGTGCATTTAAAGCAATACAAAGTTCATTTTGGCTCTCACACCTTAACTAAATGTTGTACACTCAAACGTTTTACTGTCATTAGTGTATTTTAGCAACTTGAAGATGATTCCAGCATTAATTTCATTGTGCTTTTGCTCATTTTGAAGATTTTGACAGTTTCACCTGAAGTGTACAATCAGGTGCTGAAAACGCGTTTACAGCAATACAAAGTTCATTTAGGCTCTCACACCTTAACTAAATGTTGTAGACTCAAACTTTTTGCTGTCATTAGTGTATTTTAGCAACTTGAAGATGATTCCAGCCTTAATTTCATTGTGCTTTTGCTCATTTTGAAGATTTTGACAGTTTCACCTGAAGTGTACATTCGGGCTGAAAGTGCATTTAAAGCAATACAAAGTTCATTTTGGCTCTCACACCTTAACTAAATGTTGTACACTCAAACTTTTTACTGTCATTAGTGTATTTTAGCAACTTGAAGATGATTCCAGCATTAATTTCATTGTGCTTTTGCTCATTTTGAAGATTTTGACAGTTTTACCTGAAGTGTACAATCGGGCTGAAAATGCATTTAAAGCAATACAAAGTTCATTTAGGCTCTCACACCTTAACTAAATGTTGTAGACTCAAACTTGTTGCTGTCATTAGTGTATTTTAGCAACTTGAAGATGATTCCAGCATTAATTTCATTGTGCTTTTGCTCATTTTGAAGATTTTGACAGTTTTACCTGAAGTGTACAATCGGGCTGAAAATGCATTTAAAGCAATACAAAGTTCATTTAGGCTCTCACACCTCAACTAAATGTTGTAGACTCAAACTTTTTGCTGTCATTAGTGTATTTTAGCAACTTGAAGATGATTCCAGCGTTCATTTCATTGTGCTTTTGCTCATTTTGAAGATTTTGACAGTTTCACCTGAAGTGTACAATCGGGCTGAAAATGAATTTTAAAGCAATACAAAGTTCATTTTGGCTCTCACACCTTAACTAAATATTGTAGACTCAAACTTTTTGCTGTCATTAGTGTATTTTAGCAACTTGAAGATGATTCCAGCCTTAATTTCATTGTGCTTTTGCTCATTTTGAAGATTTTGACAGTTTCACCTGAAGTGTACATTCGGGCTGAAAGTGCATTTAAAGCAATACAAAGTTCATTTTGGCTCTCACACCTTAACTAAATGTTGTACACTCAAACGTTTTACTGTCATTAGTGTATTTTAGCAACTTGAAGATGATTCCAGCATTAATTTCATTGTGCTTTTGCTCATTTTGAAGATTTTGACAGTTTCACCTGAAGTGTACAATCAGGTGCTGAAAACGCGTTTACAGCAATACAAAGTTCATTTAGGCTCTCACACCTTAACTAAATGTTGTAGACTCAAACTTTTTGCTGTCATTAGTGTATTTTAGCAACTTGAAGATGATTCCAGCCTTAATTTCATTGTGCTTTTGCTCATTTTGAAGATTTTGACAGTTTCACCTGAAGTGTACATTCGGGCTGAAAGTGCATTTAAAGCAATACAAAGTTCATTTTGGCTCTCACACCTTAACTAAATGTTGTACACTCAAACTTTTTACTGTCATTAGTGTATTTTAGCAACTTGAAGATGATTCCAGCATTAATTTCATTGTGCTTTTGCTCATTTTGAAGATTTTGACAGTTTCACCTGAAGTGTACAATCAGGGGCTGAAAACGCGTTTACAGCAATACAAAGTTAATTTAGAATCTCACACCTTAACTAAATGTTGTAGACTCAAACTTGTTGCTGTCATTAGTGTATTTTAGCAACTTGAAGATGATTCCAGCATTAATTTCATTGTGCTTTTGCTCATTTTGAAGATTTTGACAGTTTCACCTGAATTGTACAATCAAGGGCTGAAAACGCGTTTAAAGCAATGAAAAGTTCATTTAGGCTCTCACACCTTAACTAAATGTTGTAGACTCAAACTTTTTGCTGTCATTAGTGTATTTTAGCAACTTGAAGATGATTCCAGCATTAATTTCATTGTGCTTTTGCTCATTTTGAAGATTTTGACAGTTTCACCTGAAGTGTACAATCAGGTGCTGAAAACGCGTTTACAGCAATACAAAGTTCATTTTGGCTCTCACACCTTAACTAAATGTTGTAGACTAAAACTTTTTGCTGTCATTAGTGTATTTTAGCAACCTGAAGATGATTCCAGCATTAATTTCATTGTGCTTTTGCTCATTTTTAAGATTTTGACAGTTTCACCTGAAGTGTACAATCAGGTGCTGAAAACGCGTTTACAGCAATACAAAGTTCATTTTGGCTCTCACACCTTAACTAAATGTTGTAGACTCAAACTTTTTGCTGTCATTAGTGTATTTTAGCAACTTGAAGATGATTCCAGCATTAATTTCATTGTGCTTTTGCTCATTTTGAAGATTTTGACAGTTTCACCTGAAGTGTACAATCAGGTGCTGAAAACGCGTTTACAGCAATACAAAGTTCATTTTGGCTCTCACACCTTAACTAAATGTTGTAGACTCAAACTTTTTGCTGTCATTAGTGTATTTTAGCAACTTGAAGATGATTCCAGCATTAATTTCATTGTGCTTTTGCTCATTTTGAAGATTTTGACAGTTTCACCTGAAGTGTACAATCGGGCTGAAAATGAATTTTAAAGCAATACAAAGTTCATTTTGGCTCTCACACCTTAACTAAATATTGTAGACTCAAACTTTTTGCTGTCATTAGTGTATTTTAGCAACTTGAAGATGATTCCAGCAT